>NW_019213413.1:0-46863 GCF_002532875.2 Varroa jacobsoni
GACATACCGCTTTTAGCTCATAGAACAGTGTACTCGAGCACGCTAAATGTACTGCATTTATGGTCAGAACGCAGTAGGGGGGGGGGGGGGGAGGAAACAACGATCTGTATCGATGTTTCATTAGGCAGAATAATGGAAGTCGACTGGGCCACACGATAGCGTCGAATCTATGGATGTTCGAATGTCTCTGCTAATGAGTATACGCCTCATTGGCTTAACCAGTACGACGGTCCTTCAATTTCCAATATGTAAGTGATAAACTGGACGAATTGTCCAGTGTTGATTGTAATACCGACATCCTTCTTATACTCTACAAGTTTTAACTCTAACTAGCTCAACATTGAAGTTTGCAAAAGTGTTTGCCAGCCCTTCTAGCTGATCCGTATGCCCAAAGCAACCTAGACACGGATTTTCCTTCGTCAATATTTTATCCCTGTCTATTATCGACTCCTTTTTAAAAACAGTTGCGAAACCTATCTCATACGAATAGGTAGCGAAATGATATTTAAGCAGCCAGCTTTCGTCCACTGGTGTGCTTGGATTGAGGCCTGCAAGGCACATTTCGACACATAATTACTTTCTATGTGCTTTTTACGTAGACATGATCAATTTAACCTGTCACATGAGTCTGTACCTATTACATAAGTTATGGCTTAACAAGATGCCAACGTTTCGAATGCTTGTCGAAAACTGAATTTCTTTTCACCATTTATGTAAAATTTTTTTGTGCCGCGATCTTAGACGCGATCCACAGCCGTTGCGAGTAACTATATAACTACGTACCGTATCAATTTTTCTTCATTCATGCCTTTGTATATGGAGACTAGATCTTTGGTAAACGGATCAAGACTAAATATGTTAGATACTAAGGTTCGAACGTTAACAACGGATTAATAAGATTAACTGACACCAATCAATCAAGTATATATGCAGGGTTCCTTTTTTAAAAGTAGCACCGAAAACCCGCCAGACTAACAATACTGAATTAACGGGGTTGATTTCGGTGCGGCTTTCTCGGTTGCGGGCAAGAACAAGGATCTGAACAGGTCGTCTTTGTATTTTAAGTCATGCGGAATTTTCACTTCTTGTAGTTGCCAAAGCTACGTTCTGGCTTGCTATCGAAGCCGTGGTTTCCAGTAAAAATCATGCGTTTTGTGCATGTCACCTTCACATTTCCCTGTGGGAATACGAGACGTAGGTTTTCGTCGTTGTTATCATAGGGCTGACTTTCGCCGTTGCTATACATGTGGCAGTAGGTCTGGACTGCCCGAGTCACGGAACGGTTTTTGGAAGAATCCAATGACGAGGACATTGAAGAAGACGCATATTGTATGCCGGCGTCGTTAGAATGGAACGCAACCATGCTGGACCGTGTTGCTTCTTCTCTGTACGTCGTAGATGGGCGTGGGGCAAAAGATAGACGCTGAGGAAGCCTGTCCCACGAAAAAGGGGTCGCCTCCCTTCGTTCCGTTCAGACGAGGTCCTTCTTTTCCACCCACAGATCATTAGGCACAGCCGACTTTCGGGAACCGGTTCTTTGGTTTGTGAATCGATTCTTTCGCTGTATCTGTTTTCTCTAGCAGAGTAGTGCCGTGAGTATACGACCATATCTAGCAAACTCATTTATTACAAATTTTCGTTGAGCTAGCATGCGATAATATTTTTATCTCATTGTTCTTTACTGAAATATCGATTTACATTCAAAATAAATCAGTATTCAGTAAGAGCTCCATGCATAAAATCTTTGAAAGTATCCAATAACATGTAAAATAAAAGCACTGCTTTTATGGTCCTCCATATAAAAATATTCCTCTGTAGAATTTATGATGTACCGTGTTTCGGGGAAACCAGAATCCCTGTGGAACTACTTTCTATAGGAATTAAAATGATGCCATTTCGAACAAAGTACCTAATATTGACGTGTACGAATTTAATACACGTTAGATAAAATCAAACAATTTCGCAAAAACCAGAATAGTTTTTCATTACAGTTATACAAACGATCCTACAAATATGCTCATTAATTATCTATTTTTACTATACCGTCTGTTTTTTCCTATCATTCCGTGACCTTCGTATTTTCGCGTAGTAACGCGTTTACGTGAGCGTTGTAATAATTATAGGCAATAACCTCAGATCTGTCAACTACCAGCCCGCCTTAGCGATCGTAACTGGTAAATTTGTAACGGGAAGGGGCGATATTTACTTTATACGCAAGCATTTCATTTAACTTACTTCAGTAAGTTAAGCAAAAACCAGCTGATGTAATGAATAAAATAAATGATAGACAACAACAACAACAACAACTTGTTATCTTACCTCAATTGAGGTATGTGTAAATTTCGGGGTCAGGATTTGGAATTTCGAGAAAACCAGCCATATTCCTCTCATAGTCATTCGAAAAATATTTATTACACTAGTAATAACAAGTCACAGTCGTAACGAGCAGACGATCGGCAGGGCTGCCAATATAACGTGTCTACTGTTCGCTAAATTGGCGATTGACGAAGCCAAAAGGCGGAGAAGAACGTAGACGGAGCGGTGTGCATCGAGCATGTACATATTAACTACTCTAGTATTGAAAATGGGATCTTTTTCATACAAACGTGCTATGTGTGTATGGCTCTTTACAATTTTGCTGGCAAGAAAAAGCCACATATTATCATATGTGTTAACAAGGTCTCAATATTGATTGCCAAGCCTGAATTCAGTAGAGGTTCAAAATTAAGGTGCCATCAAACACTGTTGAAGTCCCATTGTCGATGGCAAATGAATCCATTGTACGTTTCTTAAACGAAAAGAAATTTCGTCGCATCAGATGGAATAAAATTATTTTCCTCGTTTCACAGTTCGCCCTTCGTGAAGATCAAAACCCTTCAGAGAACTTCTCAAGCTTGCCGAAACAATCTAGAAGAATCATTTACGAGGCACCTGTGACAACAGCCGAACAACAGATAAAGGCCATAGCGACCGACTTCAATTATCACTTCGGCGAAATTGCCTGTTGGTCATCATTAGCAAAATCATATCTACATGCCTAAATGCTCGCGACTTTTCATTCAAAGATATCACATTAACGCGCTAGTGAGAAATGATAAGGAAAAACGTTTTCGATTAGATGTCCTTTCGACAATAAACCTAGCCATAACTAACATCCAGATCCTGTCCACGATCTTTCAAATTAAAGTCATAAGAGACAAAATTCAATTCACAACTTTGCTCTAGATGGACTACATTCAACGTTTAGACCGTAGTTCGTACGAGATCTAAATATGCAGTTGGCACAAAACAGCGTTTTAGAGTTAATTATCTGTTTGGTGTGCGAATATCATCTGCAGATACAGCTAAAGTATCAGAGTTTTAATAGATTTGGAACCGGTTCCCACTGTGCCACAACCATCATTACCCATCCTGGGAGGGGGATGGGTCGGTGGGTCATCGTCCTGTGAAGGGTTTAGCCGTTACGAAAAAAATCAAGAAGTAGCGAGAATTACCGGCGTGATTTTTTCCCTGTCAATATCGCTCTACTAACTAAGACTTTGTGCGTGACACGAACTATGTTTGGTAGAACTAAAGTGCAATTCGTAAGCGTGCCACCCTTCTACTATATCTACACATATTCAATTAACCGTACTAAAAACTCAAAATTCACTTGTCAACCTGTATAATTAACAACAGCGAAGTCGTTTAATGTCCATACACTAGTAATTATAATCATCACGCGATATATACGATCTATGTATTCCAGTCACCCTTTGCTAGTCCCCACAAAGCTTCTGTTAGTAAAAAAAAGTGGACCTTTAATGATTACACCGCATCGCGTGTGTGTCATCACAGAATATGTAACTGACCATGGTGCCGGCGTCAACATTTGCTGAGTACAAGCAGAGCGATGCCCAGTGAGAGAAACATCCTTTAGCCTTTAAACTTAATATTGCGCAAATACTGTTTCTGTCAATTTGCTTGACATTGACTACTTGTCATTCATTAGTTCCCCGCTACTCGATTAAGTAACTTGGCTTGGCCAGAGGTAAATATCCATACAATCATCGTACACGACATTGTGGGTAGGGTGTCTGCTGGGGAATCCTGACAGACGACGATGAAAGCGGACGCAGAACAAAGGAAGGCCCTAGGTTACAACGGGAGTTAAGAGATTGTGGGTTCGGGAGACGCAATAGAGTGGCGCCGCTATCAAATAGTTGAAACGGCGTCACCCAGCTTATTCATCCCTGCTGCTGTCGCTCGCATTTCTACAGCTCTTTCCGTTACCCCATTCCCGTTTTAACGTTATCTTGACGTTATATTGGTAGTAAACTCCATTTTCCCGCCACAAGCTCATGCTAATGTCGCTAACCCTGTTCCACTGTATGAGAGGAGAATAAATAAAGGAAAGGAAGACGAAGGAAAAGCGGGGGCGGAAGAGGAATAAAAAGGGGTGAATGAAGATTGAGGAAGTGCGTCGTTATCGTCTAAACGATACCACACTTTTTGTCGCAGCAGTGTACACAAGGCTCGGCTCGTACTGGAGCCACACCGAATATAAAACAGTATTAAAAACGCGAATGGCTAACCATTTATGGGTAAGAGGCAGATGAAAATAGATTTGTTTTATCATGACTGCCATGAATAAATCTCAAGATGAAAGGATTTATTTGGATAAACTTGTATTGTCCCAAAACTTAGCTCTTCCAATGTCTATAGCATCATAATAGTTATTATTAGACTACCCGTAAGGATCCATAAACTTCACTCATTTAAACTGGAGAGTTTAAAGTGACGTAATCATTGCAGCCTAGCATGAAGGTCGCATACACTCTACACCTAATATCCACGGATTTACCACGCACAAAACTGTGTGAGTCTAACGATCGATAAAAGCAATTAACGCTCAGAGACCTAATGGAAATGAAGGGACCTAACTACCTAATAATGGTGGCGTACCTCTCTGCAAGCCTGTATGTGTGATTAATGCAATTTGTTAAGCTGGAATTATCAAAAATTCTTTCCTTGCCCAGCCTAAAAGACTGAGACTTATCCTCTAAACATTTGGCTTGAAGTACTGTTCAAGTTAGCTTGTTTACTAAATCTAATAAAGTAGACTGAAGGTGAGTGGTCGATTTGGTTCTACTAAGGCTGTTTTTTTCTATGGGAAAAAATCATTACTTTTGCCCGTACATGTGTATATATATATAGTCATTTATCTAGATTCTGCTATTTGCGTTAAATCTATCGGTAGTAAATAGCCTGTACCAGAGTACATCGATCGAACATAAACATCGTGAAGCTCAACGAGTAGGCAAGCTGAACTAGCGACAAAGGTCTGTTTGCTTTTTTCCTGATGACGCGCGGCCTATGCCGGGCAAATCTTTTGCCGAAAAAGCCAGGGGGCCGTAGTTGGAGCCCTCTCACCAATACATACTATACGACATGTGAAACTAAATGAATAAAGCTTGAAGTTGTTGCTTATCAGAGTAACAGATTTTTCTTCAGACACAGCCGAATGTTTAGAGAGACGATATTAGTTAGGAACTCCAGCTGAAATCTTATTATAGATGCATAGATGACAAATTGACCAGCCCTAGTAAATTTTAGAGATTATTTTTTATTGTCTCTGGCGTCTATCTTGTTCTGGATGCTCAGAGCTTTATTCTGTGGTATGGTGCCGTCGGCAACTGTGACGTGTTTATTGACAGGAGCTCCCATCTCGCATATTGTGCTTCTTTGTCTAGACCAAAATTTGAACAACGCTTCACAAAGAGAGCGTCTTTACTTCCTAGGCACAAAAACGATGTATCTCTAGTTAAAAAAAAAAATACAATTATGTACATCTGTGCGATATAATACAATATATAAATATTTTAAAAATAGTATAATATTTCTTGTAATTTCGGCGCGTATGTGATGTATTTTTATCTAGTTGCAATAATTCATGTGCTTCATTTACCTTTATTTACAGCTTTTTTCCAGTGCGCATTACTTTAGATAGATACTTGAGAAATAAAGGTAATTTCTTAGAGGTAACCCCGATGTATCCAGTAGTTCAAAGTAACTCATTTAAAGTTATAAATAGACATTTCCCCCTGAACAAATCGATTTTCAGTTTAACTGCAAGAAAACTGTTAGGTTTAGCTAACTGAAATATTTTTTATAATAAATATAATGATAAAAAAAAATTGCCTTGTGGCAAATTCGATCGCCGATCGCTATTAAGATTATTATTAATAGCTTCTTAAGAAAAATCGATAATCTGAAGGCGAAACTTTAAAAGGTTAACTTATATTTTTATTTAAACATTAGCGGTCCGGAAAAAGCTATTGCGAATGTCAATATCTTATGAAAGATTCAGCTGTCTAATAACAACAATAGTAATAATAATAATAATAGACACATCGTTCGATAGAGCTACATACAACACATTCAGCTCGTGGTAAGTTCAAGGTGCGCGTGAAAAGTTGCCAGTATGTTTGGAGTGGTCAACGCACGTCGTTATGCTATGGACGGCAGACGCTGCAGACGGAATCACAAATTACAACCTGTTAGAATTTTGCTAGAAGCATAGCAACTTTTAAAAGACTCCATCTATAGCCGGAACTATAGTGATCTAATCGCGGTCAACCTATTCAAACAATGCATATTGACGCGTGGCTGCTGGTCAAACATCTATCGCAAAAATAACATTTAGAGTTCTAGAGCAAGAAAAAAGCAACTTAATACGCTATTAATAATAACATTGATACGTACTCACTTAAGGTAAAAGATGAAAGACATTACCGAGCCCTCAGACGGGTTCCTAGAGGGAATCGCTCTGAAAAGTCTATACATTGCAAACGATGCACAATCATCTACATTGTGTAAAATTGACCTGTATTGTTAAAAGTAACGATTTTCCTTTGATATTCTGCAGCTGTTATTTTGGACATTGCTGTATGCAGAGAAAAGTCGCAGTGTTTTCGACAACGATATTCCTCAATTCAATCGAAGACCATGACAGCCTATTTAAATATGGCCAGTGTCCTACACCCGGTAAGCATATGCACTAAAATGTAATACGAAGAGATAGTATAATTTTGATTTCGTCGAAAATGTGTAGATGTTGCTTCTAGAATATTTCAACTAAACACAGGCAGTCAGCCAGCTGCCGCAACCGTTAAAAACTGCTAATTTTAGGTTTATCATTTTGTATACATAACCTTCCCTGCGCAATACCGAATAGTCTTATTAAATATTTTCACCAGAGCAACCCAAAGGATGGCGGTACAATGTGCACGTGTTTTTAAGCACAGCATTTAGTCGGCCTGTACGAAAGCATATCTGCGTTTTTCATCGTTAGAAATGCCCCCCCTGATATGCTAAATGTTCCCCAACAATAGTATGCCACCCTCATTTTCTCTGAGAAATATTCCCGATCAAGCTCTTTGCAAATGTGTACGGGCTAATTTTGTCCTTAATTATCCTCAAACAAGCATAATCACTAAGGATAACACCTATATGGGGGGGGGGGGGAGAAGGTAGGCTTTAATAACGGACTTTGCCATCGAAGATATCATTGCATTGTCGTGTTTGTCGCTAGCGCCATTGCTCCAAGTTAGCTTAGCCCCAGTTTGCCCCTATTGCTATAATCGACTGTACTCTAACCATTCTGACTTGCCTAATTCCGTTTTCAAAATTGCCGGTGATGAAGACGACGTCCTCCTAATAGGACGTCTTCGCCGATTTCAGCTACATAGCTATCTTTGGAAATACGTAACCCATCATACACGAGTCGAGAAAATATTTCAATCTGTATCAATAGCCCGTATGTGTGGGGCCAGGATGTGCTCGCTGGTGGAACATTACCGAGCCTCACTTAAGCGCACCCAGTTTGGCGGATGCCAATTGATCGGAGGCAAAGCACGAGAACCTTTTAACGAATCAAGTAACAGTGACACTACAGCAAACTTATTAGGTCCAATGCACAAAAGTATTGTCTACGTATGGGGCGGAATTAAAGTGTATTATTTCTGTATTATACTTCATGTACTACTAAGATACACAACTGTTTGTATTGTAATTATGTTGCAGCTTATAGGCTCTGGCTGCATAGACATCAATAAAGAATGATATTAAAGTACTTGTTTTGAAAAGCAAACAACTATCCTACTACAACTAGTAAGCTATCGTTAGAAGCTGCTCTAAAGAAAATACCCGCTTAGACTAACTTCTTTTTAGGTAAGAACTGCCCGATTTAATGAGAAAAAAAGCAGATAACGAGGAAAACAACAGTCTGATTTTAGGTCGCTCAGATTAACTTCCCGTGCTTGCGTTTCCCTGATCGCGGAAGAGCGTGTTACTGGATTCAGTCCCAATATATAACCATTAAATATAAATAACCGAACCGTCCTTGAATATGCTTGAATTCAAAATTTGCCAGAGTCAGAATAAGTTTTTAAATCATCGTCGTCATCGTCAAAATCTAAACAAAAAAAATCAAGTCTAAACATTCTAGTTGGCAGACTTTCTCTCTCTCCATTATCGCAAACACAAACATGCCCCATTGTAAGTATAGAAAATAATTCTGTTTATACGCGATATTTTTTGTATGTTCCCTCATATCTCAGAATAGATTATAAGGTGTCACATCTTGCGACGTCATTCAACACCTTCACTTTATTTTTTTTTGCTTTTTTATTTTTTTTTTGCTTTTTTATTTTTTTTTCTCTCGTTCAGTCCGTTCGTTTTCTCCAATTGCAGCACTTTTTTTTGCTTCCTTCGTTCACTATTGCTGCTTCGCTTCAATACTGTTATATCTTTTGTGCTACAGCGACAACGACGGCTAAAGGTACATGACAAGCACAAGATAGCGTGCATTTTGGCCTCAACTGTCCTCTTTAATGCCTTTATCATCATCGCACTGCCAGGCCGAACGTAGCAACATCCGGAAGGACATACGAAAAATGCGGCAAAAGTCTGGGTGAGCCTCGGCCTTCGTCCACTCAGCCACGGTCGCGCAATCATAAGATAGATCAGTCGACTGATGCCACATCGTTCAGCAAATGTCAACAAGAAGCAGACGCCTTGCACCGTCATAGAAGTGTGAAGTTTGTAATGGGGAAGCTAGAAAGTGTGTTCATTCGCAGGATGCGACCGGATGAATCCTACGGTAACTCAGACTCCGTTAGCCCAGATGCGTTGTGCCCTCTCGCTGATGACACACAACTATATAAGTACTGCTATTGTAAACCCGAGAAAGGGAAGAGAGAGGATTTGCGAAGATTTTATCTGTAAATACACGTCGGAACTAGCTCGAGCTGAATACGATCGTGTGGGTAACAGCGGAAAAAAAAAAAGACTTCTGCGTGGTTTTTCATTAGCTTTGTTTTTTGCACGAAGAATGTCACAGCTTGGCGTTTCTTACAGCTGCGTGTACATGCAGATTTATGTAGTCTAGCACATGGCTTTAGCCACTGCATAAGTTGACACAGTACCGCGTGAAGATATTAAATTAGCACTCAACGTTCCCCATGAATAATAGCGCAAAAAAATTGAGGGAACTACATTACGGATTGAACTTGTACCACTAGAAATGATCAATTAGCCAATGCATTTCCCGTTTCGAACATTATGCGATTATCGATCTGGAAGTGGTCGGAGAAACAAAAATGGTTTCTCATTCTTCCGTTGAATAATATCATCACGGTATCAAGACAAAATTTCCTAGGTGTTATAGATAACCAAAAGAGTACTGATACTATGAACTATGCAGAACGTCGCCGTGTAGGAGATACAGAGTTGCAATGTACAAAGTGGTTCCGAAGGGGTACGTGGTAGGAAATGTTCAGGAGGGATTCGATGTTAAGGCGTAAAGGGAAATAAAGCAGAGATAACTAATAAATATTAGCAACGAATGTTAATTTTTTTGCCTTCCATGTTTTTCATCACCAAATTCATGACTGTCAATCTACACATCGTACTTGTCCTGCAGACTTCTGTGACCGTAGCTTTAATGGTATTTACCTTCTTGAGAGCTATCTCGAAAATACTGCTTTAACGATCACCGTTTTACTAATGAACTGTAATTTCAGCTTCTTCCAAATAAATAGATTCTAAAAACAATAATTACACATTGAAACAAGTTTATATATGTATATATATAACGCTGACAGGACGCTGTAAGTTGCTTAGAGGCGCAATGATGACTGGTGAACATATTCAGGCTGTCATTCTTTAGGACGTGTTCGTATTTATTCATAATCTCATAGATCCACTAAACCTACTTTTCAATAAAGGAAATAAGTTACATATAACTTTCAATTCACAATTTTACGGCAGCCGTCAGCTTTTTCATTTCTTACGTAATTACTGCCACTGACGAAATGAGGGCAGAAATAATTTCAACGGCACTCCAATCTAGTGGATACACTAAAGGTTCTAAACTAAATTGTAGCGTTTAAATATATGGATATAATATACCTAAATTGACTTCTCTCGCAATCGTGAAGGCACGCGTTCGTACCAGGTAGCCTCATTCACAAGCACTGTTTTCTTAACTATTTAAGCGTCAACCTATCTTGGAAAAAAGAATGAACAAGGTGACAGTCAACCAATATGCGTTCGGGGATCTCCTGCAAAGTTTCAATTCTATCGAGAAAAAAATTCAGGGTATTGTAGATCTTGTAGCAGATATTTGATAGCCATTATGAAGCGTATTTTAGCCGTACGATAGCAATGGATGACCTAAACAAAAAAAAAGCAAAAACCATTACAGCCTATGTTAGCTACCTAAAATAAGGTAGTGCAGATGATATGTGCTCCCATGAACTGTATGTAGTAGGCGATAGTAGATGTGTGAGTCAAGCATTTAATTAGTGTAACTATCCTCATAAAGAGTTCTGCTTTGTTCATTACTAAATTTCCACATAGAATACTTTAGACCACCAGACTTACATAAACGCAAACTGCTCGGACTCGCTCGGAATTAGTGCAGAACTTTTGCTTAGTCAACAGCTCGTCAGCATTAGTTGCATAGCAATTTAAATTAGCAATAGTCCAGCTGTGGTACGCATATTATAGCTACGCTTCTCCCTATCATCTGCTGGAAAGAATCTCGGCCAATTCAGCGTCATGTACATGGATCGTACACTGTACAAGACATCCAGGGGTTGTGCCATTGTAATTGCGCCAGCTGAGATCTCCGTTTTTGGTCCTGTTATGTTCCCAAATCTCTGTCTCCCTTGACTTTATCTATCTTTTCAACATCTCGCCACCGAACGCCGAGGAGTCACGCCGCCCTGTACTTTTTGGTGGATGGTCGAATTAGGGTTGACCCATCCAAAAAAGCCTCCCTATTGTCCTTCATGGCCTCGTCCCATACAAGTTAACGTGCTTCGTCGACTTTCGGCCTCTCTTTTCGACGACCTTCAGGTCCCGTTAGTAAAGGCCTTCTAGACGACAACCGGCTGACTCGCCCGAACAGAAGAGGTTGCACTACCACAAGAGGAAATGTCTGTACTCAGAAGGCCAAAAGAATTGCCTAGAGCAGCTGATCGTGAGCTGCTGATGTTGCTGCCGGCTTTCGGGTTCCGTAGCTAGCAAAGTTTGCCCTGTAGCTGATAGCAGCAGCAGGAGCATATGGCAGCTTCTTTCCGCATATCCCGAAGCCTCTACGCGGCGAGGCTCGCGTGTTTCGTCTTTCGTCGATTCCCTTCTCTTCACTTCAACCTGCCGCTACCGCAGCTGCCAGTGGCGTTTCTGCAGATAGGAAATAGAGGAAACCGACGACGACGACGACGGCCCTATGGAGCTTTTGCTTTTCCACTGATATGAAAAAGGAAGGACATCGTCCGCCTATTCCTCTCACGTGGAAGGAACATCGCCCTGAAAAATTTCAATTCGCTCATTCGCTGCCGTTGCCAGCGGCAGCGGTGCCAGTAGCTGCCGGGCTGTGAACGGTGGATCACACGCTCACTCACTTCGAAGGGGATCATATCGGAATAAAATGGAGCCAGTAAGCAGCGGGAGAAGAAGGAGCTGTGGCGGAAAACGCCAAAGGGTTTTTGAGCAAGAACGGCTCCGAGTAGCAGAAGTGGCGTAGGAAACCGAAATGTAGCTAACAGGCAGCTGCCCTAGAAGTAGCAATAGCACGAAAGCCAGCCACTAGGGCTCTCGGAGAAAATGAGAATGAAAATCCACAGGCCTAGTTTTCCCGGAGGGCCAAAGAGCTATACTA
Organism: Varroa jacobsoni; assembly: GCF_002532875.2. NCBI lineage: Eukaryota > Metazoa > Arthropoda > Arachnida > Mesostigmata > Varroidae > Varroa > Varroa jacobsoni. Next base: position 12,209 of record NW_019213413.1, read on the forward strand.
GACGGTAGCAAAGATGGCAAAAGCATAAGGCACTGGTACGACTTTTCGAGATTTCCAGCCACGTAACCTGAACGAACGCATGAAGTGGGAGGAGCTGCCCTGCCAGTGCTAAGTAATGATGAAGCAGTGAGAGCACGATGAAAGTAGGGGACATAATAGCGAAAAGGAAAGGAGCAGGCGCCACTAGGTTACTATCCTCCTGCCCGTCTTCCTAAACTAAAGTCAGCCACCTTATGTCTGCGATATTGTAGCACCTGCCGTGCTGATGATACTATGGCGCTGCTTTTTCTAGGCGCAACGATGCGCGATCCCTGGCTGACGGCTCTACGATTCGTAAGCTCCCCGTCGTGCCTCTTTTGTCAGTAATAGTACCACTGCTCAGAAATTCAAAAGACGGAAGAGGAAAAGGCGAAAAAAAAAAAGGATATTGAATTCTTCGTAATATTCCAGTACGGAACAGTCCTATAAAGCCTGCGAAAAAAAAACAGTTCACATGGAGTACGTACATTTTCAGAACTAACCTTTAGAACCTTCCTGATAGCTTTCTATCGACTACTTCGAAACGTGAAATCATTGAGAACGCTTCGGGACATCTGCTTAGCCGTTCAGCAGCCGGCACTAAAATGTGAAGCAGACAGACCAGTCACAAACTGAAATTTATAATCTTGACCTGCGTCTAGTGCTCATGGCGTAGCTACGGATCTCGCTTACGACATATGTATAGCGATGACTATTGCATTGTAGATATGTACGCAATGAAGCCGCTATAGCATGGCAAACTATGGTACGAATCATATGTGAATTTACATAATGGTCAAGCGTACGTAATAGTATGCTAGTAATAGTTATGCTAAAAATATATGCTTCAAACTTGGATAGGATTATTCGAAGTCACTACCTTCGTATAGATAATCGATTTTTGTCAATAACAATAGATTTTCGATGTTGTTCTTGCGTATAGCGTTTGGTAAGCCCTAGGGGAAAATCAATTTCTCCTGGCTTCCGTAATTCTTCACGAAGCTGTTGTAACCTTTTAAGCAAACAAATTTTCAAAATATTCGTAATAATCAGGCGTAGTTAGGCGACCGCTAACCAAATTATACATTTGTTTGTAACACTTCCTAGTGCCTTATATGACCTGCGACTACGGCCATGTTAAGTTAATACTTCAATGCTATTTTTCATTGTTGTCCATTTTTGCAATGCAGTACAACGTAACATGCCTAATTGTACTTCATAACGATGAACACGAACGTACGGATGAGCTTCCAATATGGACTGAGGTAATTTGCAAAGGCAAAAGTCTACTGCCTAAATCGGTCTTAGATGAAGAAGGTAGGGAGTCTTAATGAATCGACCACTTGTGACCGACGTTACTTACAACAATGAACGCCGACTTATAGCTTTAGAAGGTTCCGCTCAATAACCCGCGTGAGTCATGGTCCCAACTGTTCCAGGACACTCCTTAATATATTATGGAACCCTTTTCTTACCCTCTACGGGTACAATTAAGTTACCTTGCATGAAACTTCTTGTTTTTAGAAGAGAGGATTGTCGGCTATTTAAAGGAGTACATCATCATCCTTTGTTTTGTTTTCTTCTGCAGCTGTTGAATATCATGTAATAATATATCAAATTCGGCAAAGAGAAGCCGCCCACTTTGACATTGCAGTTATGGTAGTGCTCATAAGTCTGACTGGCACTAATTAAAAATAGAAAAGTACCCTTCTTTTAATTGTACTACTGTTTGCTTGCCGAAGTCAAACATCCTAAGTTTTTTTTGAATTGGTTTAGACTCGTTCTTTAGAACGTTTAAAAATTTAGTATGATAAAGGAAATTGATGGAAGTTAGTTAAACTTAATTTAGCCCATTTTATAGATTTCTTTCTAATATTATTACGCTATTCGGCTATAGAATTATCCTATACTTTCTAGCTACTGTCGGTGTTTGCCGTATACACTTATGCTTCTATATATACTTAGTTAATTAATAAAACCCAAAAATTAAGTGAAACTGACGCCAAATGGAGGCAATTTGTTGCATATAATTTATATGCAGTTCAAGTCACTGGTGGTATCACAGCTTCTAAAAGTACTGTGAAGAAACTCTTATAATATAGAAAACAACAGAAAAGCTGGATATGCCTTATACGGCACATTGCACAGTAGATTGGACCTTCGTGTTTCCCATAGATAGATTCGAAGCTCCCTATATTTGCTTTCTAGTACACTGATTTGGATGGATGCCAAAATGGACTGCTAGAAGCTAGCTAGAGACAAGGCCAAACTTTGTCCTGAGTCATCAATATAAATGGATACGACAATAAGTCGAGCTCAAAATATTTCTATATATATATATATATATATATATGCCAGAGGGCATTAGGTGTTTGCTCTACTAAACTATCGCTTCGGCAAACTAAACGGTTAAAACGATTAAATAAAAAGGTCTCAAACGAAGTAAACCTACGGTTCAGGCTGATTGTCGATGTTGACTGCACGTCATAATTAATAATTTAATGTGTGTAGCATCTACGAAAGTTTTCAGTTAGTTTCCTGTTTTCCGTATATTGTATCCATACCATTGTAGGCCATCAGGCGCCCCTACATAGGTGCTCTGTTCGAATCCATCACTTCGTCTCTTGTGAAGCATTCCAAAAGGTGCTAGAAGAAGAATAGAGTAAAAACAAGGTTAACATTGAAACCTGTATTTTATTCAACATGCTTGAATTCTTTTTTTGCGGTACTATATTTTAAAAAGTCTAAGTGAATAAATAAATAGAGCTTCATCAGTAATATCTGAGGTGAACAATTGCGCAATGAGGACCGTTTAGCAGAAAATATAACTTAAACAAGGCAGTACTTTTGGTAATCATATCACTCTACTATAGAAGAGAAGCAGCTGTTCGCAACAACTGGCATAATAATAATAATAAGATTTACCTTAATTGTCGTAGCGAATGAAAATAGGTATTTTCCTGCAGCAGGCTCCACTACAAATATGATAGAAGAGGATAATACCTAACCCCACATAAATCTGTTAGCAAGGGCATTTAAACAGGATCTATATTCCTACAGCATCTATTGCGCTATCATATGAACTATTTTCGTCAACCAGTAACACTCTAAAGCTAGCTTCAATTTCGTCTCGTTCTGCGGAACGTATTGATACGTTCTGCCTGTAGTTAAAGCAGTTATAACACTAACTGGAAAGTTATAGGCTGGCGATAGTCAGTAACGTTGCTTTTTATCTGAAAGGACAAGACATTACACACAGTATTGAAAACACTAGTTTAAGTTCTAATATGTTGTGCTTTCATCGAGTAGTTTCTAGAAACTACACATGCGGCGGCCATATACAGGAAAAATATTATCTCACTTCACGAGTAATACTTACACGTCTACATGGCCCACCAGTCCATTTAGGAACCCCTTTAACTTCGTTTAATGGATACCCGGATATTGCAGCTCGCTTAGAGGGCAAAGCCTGGCCTTCCTAGGACGTTCATGCCAGTAAAGCGATAAGGTTAGAACGTGCAAGCGTGTTCAACGGGGCGTTCCATGCGCCGCATAGCTAGATATTTTATTTCCGTTAGGTGTAGCAAAGGGTGGGTTCGCTTGAGAATAGCTGTCTTCTGTATCTTCGAGATGCTTGTTATGCAGAGAACGCTTTTGTAAGGACGAAGTAAATCGAGCCTTATTGCACAGCTAACTAGAATTTCACTTAGACAAGGACAACCATGAACGTTTAGCCTTTAGCTTGTTTCATTGAATTACTAATGGATAGGCTTTAAACAATATATGGCAAGTAGTGCCATGAAGTGGTTTTTTTTGCTTAAACTTGGAAACTTTACAATTAGCTCATATTATTGTTGTCTAGTTTTTCATTTTTGCCTTGCAACTTAAATGGAAGCAATTAATAGCCCTGGACGATTAGCATAGTTCTAGTACGTTTTTAGTATGGTTGTGTTGTTTTTGAATTAAGCGGGCTTCTCTGTGGTTGTCGTCTACGCGTTTTGAATAAGTGTGACATGTCTTGCATGGACAAAGAGCAATTTCGCATGGTGCTACGTAGTTCGGTTTTTCTAAATCCAGCCATCAGTCCTGTTTCATTGCAGCTGCAGCTTTTTCAGCTTATAACAACTTAGCTGTAGTTCTTTCCACTACCTCGCAACGACACTTGTTTATGATGTAGCGCCACTGGAAAGCACCCGACGCTCGATCGATTTAAGTTAATTTCGATTCAGACAACGTCCTATGCATTGTTTATCATGATCAGATAAGAACGTAAGGCCCATTCAATCAACATTCTATGTAAGGACATAGGTGTGGCGACTACGTCGAAAAATGTCGAAATCTTCCAGCCGAAGTAGCCCGAACGCTTAAGAGCGTATGCGTGCTAATATAAGAGGTTTAAAATGTTCAACAAATGCAATTATAGTTCTAGATTAATGAACCGCTCAATTTTCGCTTATCGAAAGCTCGAAGAAGACACTTTGCCTAGAGCTCTTAGAAATCATTAACGTATCTACAGAAGCTAGCTTCGGTTAAAGTCACGGTTGCATAAAATATTCGGAACGGTATCCTGACAGAAGCTACCAACATACTGAATGAAACTGAAGAACTCCTGCATAGCCTTTGTCAATAATAATAGTAATTATTGATAAAGGCTATGCAGGACAAGCTTTTTGTGTCAGAACCTACCACTAAGCATACAAGAAACCCTATAATTGTTGTGTCAGTCCCTGTCTTTGGTACAACGCGAACCGCAAACGCTCACAGGTTGGTTGCAAACTAATATCAGGCTTTTGGATTTAACAATTACGCGAGCTTCAATATCGTTTGCAAAGGTTTTCAATTGTCATAGTAGAACAGCAAGCAGCATCTCGACAGTTCCAGTGTCTTCGAATATATACCAGTGTTGTCGGTATAAAGAACCGATTTAATACCAAAACAGGCATTGAAGATAAAGGCTGCACCACAAACAGTAAGAGTAGGACCGGAGAAAAGAACAAATCAGGCCCCAGTTGAGAAAGGCATGATCCGGGTGGGGAGGGAATCCAAAACAATATTAAAGGTCACCTACGCAGAAACCCTTAAAGTCGCGAACAGCTGCTCCTACTTTTGCTGGTTTTACTTTTTCGGATGCCTCCGTTGTTCACCTCCACCCCGTCCCTTTCAGCTAATTTTTGTTTCTCTTACAACGGGATACCTGCATTTCGCTATGAAATTCCTAGCTATTATCTAAATGAGTAGTAAGGCACTGAGCTTCGCCACTACGCTAACGTATTTGAATATACTACAGCGGACTGCGAAAGTGCCAAAATCCCTCACTGTCCGATCTTTGACCCTACCCACTTTTACTGTCGAAACGGAAATGCCGTCGATCAAACTTACTGCAAAGCAAACGTTCTATGCTATCGACTGCATAAATCAACAGATAACAAAACCTAGCACACGCAGTGGTGGGTCACCACGTTGCTTAATCGTAAACTCCGAGAAAATACGGCTGTATATAGGAAAGGAAATGGCGCAAATCCAATTGGACAAAATCTACATATGATTTCCATGTGTTCGTGCTCGTAGGACAATCGAACCACATTGTTTCAAAAATTATTACATACAGAGACGTTTGTAAACGAATTCGACATGATAGTTTCTCACGCTTTTCAGTTGAAGCATGGTTACAAACCGAGTGGAAAAGTTCGAGTTGACGTAATTTCTACGGACAGACGCGATCCACTTTTATTCATTTCGTGAAGCGGCATCGGTAATAAGGTATTGAGTCTCTACACCACTCGGCAGCTCGTTCACAACTTGCCCCGGGTCTGCAATATATAGTCAGTCTATATCCGGTGCGCCTTTTGTAAGGGGCGCCTCGTAATGAATATCGGTGCCGTATTACTCAGCAAGATCAAGCACTAGTACTCGCACTATCCGTGGAGTCCGAAACAGAAAAGTTACACTAGAGTGCCAAGCAAAGTCTTCACCTTCATTTTACAAAAAGTATTCATAGTCTTCGGTGATGGGGCCTGTGAGTACGAGTCACTACGGTAAATTACATCATCGTTCCTGTTATATTCTAACTGCAGCGTGCTTTCTCACTGAACTTGTGGATACGTAAGTTTCCGGTCTAGTTTAAATCTTTCGCTTTGTACTGGCAGTCAACGATCTGAAGCAATGCTTAATCGCGGCACTAGAGATAAAACATAAAACAAAAGGTACATCGTAGCCAATACCCAATGAGAGAGCCACTCCTTTCAGTATTCTCAGTACTTCTATCATATGCTTTACCCTATACGGACAATTCCGTTTTTTACTCTCAGAGCAAGTACCATCCACAGCAGTCATTTAGCACACTTTAGAATGATGTCAAAGTCAATTATTTTGTAAGTAACGTCTTAAAACCTAAAGGAATGAAGTTCCGGCAGGCCAGTCGTCCCGTTAACAAAAACGTTATCCATTTAAATACAACTAGCATTCAGCACGCGGCTCATTCTTATTGCTTGCGCCTAAAGATGTGTACGACAGGGTTAGCTTTTACGCGCCACGTTAAAAAAGTATATGAAAAGACTGACTTGTGTGATTTGACTTGTGTGACACAGTTTTTTTTCGTGAACTTTGCGGTACTAGAGGGTACTACAAACCGGGAGGAACTAGCCCTACCGGCTATGCGAGGCTTTATATATTTCACACGACCCTCTGAGTAATGAATACTATATATTTTCAGTGCCCTCGCATATTAACTAATCAACACAAATACTAAGTTTTAGTCGATAAATGATTATTAGAACACATCTGGAAATCAAATTTTATATGAAATGCAGTGTTCTACAAGCACACAAAAGTGACATACAATGTACATCGAGAGAGATTATACTTGTACAACAGACATATAACTATAAAGAGGTAAGGACTCTGTTTTATGCTTCGCGTTCAAGCTTCCAATTGTTGTGGTCAACCAACGGCGGCGTCCAATCAAATACATATCTACAACGCTTCTAAACGCAGCCACCGGCTGTATTGTTTAAAGGAAACCACTGGACAGTGGATCAACAGTGGATTATTAAAGATTAAGAAAAAAAAAACCCTAAAACAAGGTTCAGAACGCAAATGTATATTATAGATATACATCATTAGGGCATTTTTCTAACTCCATGCTTTTCTGAGCACAGCTTGGCAGTTTTCTAATTTTTTAAAAGCGATACATCTTTAAATAGATCATAATTTTTTTTATTTTTTCTTTACTCTATTTGGTGACTAACGCCGTAGAATTGCATCGAAAAACTTGTGGAAACTATATGTTTTCAGTTTAAACGGTAATGATACCTTCCTCAGATTAATGTAATGCAAAGGTATAATTCTGAACGCATCAATAAAACAAAAACACGCTAAATTTTAATAATTTAGCTGTAATACTGTATCTGTAAATCTCTATAACTACTATTGGGCATATACAATTCTCAGCCTTGACTGTTGTAGTACCTAAGTCTTGAGAAATTGATCAGCTTCTTGTTCTGGGTTCACATTACGAGTCCCGGGACATCTAAACTATATAGTTGCAACACGATAGACATAAAAATGAAGTGCCGAAAAAACGTGATCCGAGGCATGATATGCTATTCACAAGCACAAATTATGAATCCGAAAATTACCGAAGGTACAATATCTGAATAATGATCAGGTATCTGTTATTATAAAAATTGTTCAGTTTGTCCGACATAAGAACGTATCAGCGAGTTTCTTATACTTATTTTTTCCTAATGCCAACATTGTTTCGGCAAGCGGCCTCCTATTCAAATAAATTTAAACTTCAGCTCAGAACAGAAACAGTAGCATTATCGTAGACCTAAGTAGCATCTCGTCCTTGCCCCTTCCAGGCACCAAAGACACCAGGTGTTCTTTGATTCGCAATCCATTCTCCTTTCCGTAGAAAGCTGGTTGTGTCTGCAGGACACATAACCCTGTTTTCCTTACTACACTTTCTCCTTTTCTCGTCCTGGATTGAAGAATGTACCTTCTATAAAAACACCGGCACAGTCACCGCTACTTCGCTGAATGTTAGTGTGGCCCGCTTCCTGGTCATTGGAAGACCTCGGACAAGCAGCACCTGAAGCCGATACAAGGGCCGGGACCTGCGTCTGATGACCTGGCCACAGGCGTATTGTCATCAGTATCAGAAAGCACAACCACGATCAGTGTAGCGGCCACCGCATGGTTGGCAAAGCACGGACAACCTACGCAAGCTCGAAAAATCGATAAGGCCTGTAAGGGGGTCTGCGGGAAAGGTTAGGTGGATGGAAACACCGTTTTCTTTGCTGTTTCCATGAGCCCATGGTCTGCGCCCAGTTGCAGCAGGTCGAAAGAAATTCTCGATTTGTTGAAATCTTTGTTGCCTGCGTCTGTCTGCTGGCCAAGTCCAAATGCAAAAACCCACTCCCTAGATCTAACCCAAATTCAGTCACGCGTTAGCTTCCATTAAATAACAAAGCTCGCCGATACGTTGAGATGAAATGCTTCTAACCTATACTTTTAGCTTACTTGTCTTCGACGAAATTGAAAGAATATATTTGTTTTATGGAACATGGGAGTCAAAAACATAACTTTTTTTTTTTTAATTGCGATGGCGGTGGCCTGGATAAGCTGGAAGTTTCATTATTCTCAGCTAGTACGTGTTTCTAGTGGCGCTTATTGCCCTTTGCAAGAATGTTCACACTTATTTTAGGTAACCTAAACTAGTAGAAAAACTGCATTCATTCATGAACTATATTCGTCTTAGTGTCGACCAAATTCACAAAATTACAAGTAAAAAAAAATTATAAATAACAAGTACTGATCCTAACTATACGTAACCATACTAGACTAATGGCAAACTCGTCCTTAGAAATTGCAATTCGTGTATTGGGGAAGATTACGCAACCCGAACATATATAATTGAGTTTTGTACTTATGTGCAGGGAGAGCTTGCACTATTTAAACGAACGTAAGTTCGCGATATATGGCAAATACTACTTACCCTCAGGATTATAGTGAAATAGAACGATTCGTAGAGTTATAATACAAATAATGCTACCACAAAACTATACGTCCTATACGAGAACGTTGTTAGGCTTATGAACAACTTCACATTTAGGCGTCATAAAATTCTGTTAAGAGACCTGCGCAGTGTACAAGGATAAGTTCGTATTAAGGGAAATTGATCGGCAATGTTTCAAAATGGCTATCCAACGTCGGGATTACCGACGGGCGAGATAGTGCACTGGAGACAAATAGCAGTCGAGAAGTTCATAAATCGGCTAAAGAAATGGACTGTCGCCAGATAACAATCTTCAACAAACGATGTTATATTTATATTATTCCATACATTGTTGAGCCTGATCGAAAGGATTCTCTGCACCCGAAATAAACATGCGATTATGTTACTATGAAAGCTGCCTCTCTCTACTTTCTAATGATAGCACATGTCGCTAGAAAAGCAATTTTGAAACGCTGGGAGCGAAAAGGGTGCTTGCTCAAATGCATGTCACAGTGGCTGTTTGCCATAACATGTATGAATATTCGGGCCATTATGTACAACTCGTTTCGTTTTCTTTTTGTTCATGGAAAGACGTAGATGATTCAAGATTTCGTATAACAATGATCGTTACTCTCACGTATTTGCGGACAACGACATTGTTGTGATAACAGATTAGTGAATTTCAATGATCTTCCTGTTTTCGTGACTATACCTGAATTCCTGTTAGGAGTACACGAAGATTTTATGGAAAGCCAGTGAACGTTAATAGTTAGACTCATGCAAGGAGAACGATTAAAAGATAGTGATATTGAAATGTGCAGTTGGCGCGGTAACTTAAGAGGTGAAGGATAATGTACGTCTGTAGTCAGGAGAAATAAGAACTAAAATGTTTCTCAACGCAGCGAGGAGACAGGATCATCCAACCAGAGCGCCATTCTGACGGTTTCTCAACTACGCCGCAGGGTCCCAACGCGCGGAGTCCATAAGGACCCTTTGCTTTGAAATGAGTGGTTTTGTGTGTCGTACACAGCCCAACGAACGTTGGGCTGTGTACGAAATATGAAAGCCTCAAATAGGCTGAACAGGTCCAAAGGTGAACACTTCTCTATATCCTATGACAAAATGTACCTCTAAAATGTCTACCGTTGGTGATTTGAGGCTATCCTACGACTTGTGATATCGAAGGGCGAATGGGAAACGGATAGAACGTCTCGCAACTGAAAAATACGGTGCTTCAAGTGAAGGCTTAGGACCCGGGAGTGAAGTAAATGGCAAAGGAATGCATTCGTAATATGCAAGCTGCACCAGTGACCTCAGCGGTTCGTAGGCAGAGTAAATGCTAATTTCAATGAGTGCCTTCCTTTCTACAGCAGTTTAAAAATGCTTCGTTAGCGACATTATCGTCACGTGTGCGTATCGTCATATTAAAAAGCAGAGAAAAGTAGATTTTACAATTAAAAAAAAACGTGTAAAGCATGTTTAGATGCGGAACTATCTTCGATAGTGTATGAACTTGACAGGTGATCTTGTTTGATTTTACATATATACACATTATACATGTATATATACAATGGTTGCTGATTTTTTTACGTCCACTTCTACTTCGATGGGAAAAGACCGCGTACGTATTTAAGAAAATAAGAATCAAGTAAAAACGTAGTGTCATTGTCACTCGATTCATGCAATATGTAAAATTAATTTATAATACACAACCTATAATGATGTCTTAGCTTTATAATCCGGTTTATATTATTTGGGGTTTCCATAATTTCAGCTAGATAAAAATTATCTTGTGAATATATGCCTACATTTTTATACGTTGTTGCCTTATATAGCAGCCTCTAATTCTTTATCCTAGTTTGCAATTATTCATTCCATGCATTTTTTTTCTAAATATAGTTTGTCCGGGGCTATTTAGTGGGACGCAAAATTTGAATAACTTTTAAATCATGTAGGCCAAAACAACAATACACATATCGTTTTTTGTTTATGCTGTCATTTTTACTTTTTCACTGTTTGTACTTTGAAGCGAGTCCTCTGGTTGCTTTTCAACAATTATGTACTAGTGGGTTGCATTATCACACCGAATTTTGTTACTGATGGATTATTTCGAAGAAGTAACGGTAAGATAAGCTGTCATTCTTTTCAGTCAATCAAAAATCATAGTTTTTTAAATCCAGGAAATATGACAGCCGAAACTATGGCTAATTTCCGTATTTCGAAATTTAAGTCGTAGTTGAAGCGCGGTGACGAGATCGTTCGCTACCGTCAAGTAACCGACGCCTTAGATGCACAAGGCTTTTGATAATATCGAGACATCTAGCAGCATTGACTGCTTAAACTCCCAATAATATTTCATAGTAATGAATATCTTTGATGTAAAAAGCGAGTACGCGCGGCCGAATATTTTCGAATATATCAAAGTCGCTTTCCGTTTCCTGCTGGTTATTGTTTCGCCGCAAGATCCTTCCCTTGCGGACGGCGTAAGCTGATCAATGTGTTGTCTATAATGATAGTATGTTCCAGGCAGACCTTTTGCAAGTAACTGTTGCACACACTACCTCTTAACTACATCGTACGTTTCTCCATGTATCCTGCAATTGGTTTGTGAGAAGTCAATTTGTTAGTTTTTTTTTCTCTCCCTCCCTCCCTCCCTCCCTCCCTCTCGCTCTTGATTTTCAATTGTTGTTTATAATTCCATCACTCATTTTTCAAGAATTACCATCGTCCGGATACAAAGCGCACTATTTATGCTTAGCTTTGCCTGAGGGTTTGCAATTCGGTTTTTTTTCGGTCATTTTAGATTCTAAAAAACTTTCTGTAATTATCAATCTGTCAGATTTCGTTTTCAAAATGTCCGAACCAGTAGGAGTTGTTGTCCAAGATGTTTACCAATATGCTAGAGATTTCAACAGAGCTCTTATCTTCGAGAAACAGGAATTTCTCGAACGTTGATTTCCCTTTAAACTCCCTCTTCTTCGATAACATCCAATTAACCCGCGGCCCAAGATGGCTAACGACTTGAGGTAATTGCTTATGAAGTTCTGTCTGTTAATTAAGAATCATTGATTTTTTTGGCCCGCTAAATGGCTAAGGTGTGTATATTTGAGTATCATTGTTTTTGTGTGAGCTCGTGTGTCGATAGGTCCATCACCATATGAAGACAGAGTATTGTCTCTGCCTAAACATACCCTGAGTTCGTTTTTTCAGTTCTACGTACTGAGCTAACATAACGCAGAAACAAGAAATAATGAAGCAAGTAGACCTTTAAATAAATAGATTGTCTAGTCGTTCCTTTTTGGCTGTGATTTAATAAACCAATACAGTTCCTGGGCGTGACTCTTAGTTTATTCAAATTGTACAGCACTAAGACTGCTCATACATTCGCCAAACTATGTTAATTTCTAATAGGCAAAAAATGTGTTTATACTCATCATAGTGAATCCATCAAAGCCATGTAACGAAATAGAAGCCGATGTATATAAAGCTGCTCGACCTGGTCCCTTTGCGAGACTAGAAACGGGACTTCCTGATCAATATGGTTAGCAACCATTGTACGTTTCCAAGAGTTTACTTTTACGTATCGGGATGCTGTGGCTTTGGTTCTTTGGCTGCCCTTCCAATGATATTAATGAGATAAAATAGTGGACATCGGTTCGGCCAACGCAACCAGGCTACGGTGTGCCTTTGAAATATCGCGTAACGATTACTGCTTGCCACTACAAACAATTACGCTCTCCCAACATGCGCGTAACTTAATAACAAAAGCTCGACCCGCAGCAGCAGTCTTGTTTCCATAAAGCCATTCGAAACTGCGTATAATCAGTATTTTTTTACTGAGCAACGATGTTTTTATTGTTCTAAGACATAACATCAAAGGCTGGTGACGATAACCTTTGAGCGCTGCACCGTACATACATAACAGAAGGAAATAATTGAACGCAGAATTAACCGGGCAGTTTCGATATGAGCAGATCTTATAGTGTTACTTTGAATGTTCTATAATTATATGCTGCAAACTAATTGGTTAGAGTGAAATGCAACTAGTATCAAGTTTTGCAGCGCAGTAAACATTGGGTACAAACAAGTTGTTGTGACAAATTTGTTACAAAAAGTTAAAAACGTTTTCGCAGGCTAGTGTATAAAAGCCAGTTTTCGACAGTCGTCAACGACAGAAACGAGAACAGCGCTAAATCGTTCAACCCCGTCGTTCTAGTCGACCAGAGCACGAACGTATTGAAACTATTTCGTTATAGTAATCGTAGAAACAATAGTGTCCATGTCGATTCCAAAGTTCCTTTAAGAATAATGCCATGTCGCGACATATCGATGGAGAGAATGCGCCTGCTTCGTACGCCAAGGAAGCAACAAAGTTAATAAATTTTTTCAAGTTCGAACTTCTAAGGGGCCCATGGTTTATTTTTGGCTGAGTTTGGCGAATCTCGTTTCTTTAGTGTATTGAAATGTGCTTAAGCCCTTTTCTTACAAAAACTTCTAATCTAGCCTACGTTTTCTGACTGCTTACTGAACTTCGAGAATGGTCGTGTTTCGAATTATTCGAAATACACTGTGAGGTCGTCGAAGATGTCAAAAGGGATTTACAGAATATCTGTCGAAGCGGAGAAAAACTAGCGTCTGGTTCGTTAGCTGGCAATCCCGCACGCTTTTTTCTGCGTATCATCCATATTTTAGAATCCTTCTTGCCGTGCTAACTTTTCTGAGGTATTTTATTAGCTTGCTGAGAGCATAAATATAATATAGGGGGTATAGCGAAATCTGTTTAAATTCAGATCTTTTTTGAATGGCCATGTTTAGCTTTTCGGATGCTTCTATCCCAAAATCGGTACGAGTAAATGAAAACTCGTTCTAAAAAGTATGCAAGCAAGCTCGTTGTCATGCGATAGAACAAACAGCGTTTTGTAATACGGAAATTAAACTTTAAATTAATTTAATTAAATACGGAAAAAAAGGCCAGTTGTTAGCCAATCTAGTCGCGCAGGGCAAAGGACAAAGCGCTCCTTTTATTACTCCCAAATCAACAAGCAGTTCAGTATTGCAAGTGAGCATATGACTGCAAAATAGGCAGAATCCTACCACAGCAAAATTAAAAATCCACAGCCTAAGTGTGAGCTTTTAAGTTAATCGACGCTGTTGAAAAATGTGTTTCTCTAATTTGAAGGTCCATTGTGAGCGAAACCAATTTTCTTCCCAATGCTCATGTTGTAACTTTGGTGTCTAGCGTCATGCTGCCGTACGTTTTTCGGAAAGAGGTGAAACAATTAAGACAAATACATTTCTGCCTGTTTTACATAATCGCTATAAAAGTAAATGAAATATTTGGGAAAAGTCTATATATATTTTAATGATAGCGTGTACCGACTGGTATTAGTCGGTTAATGCAAAATTCGTTGCTCGACGACTTAAACAAACAGGCATATATGACCACAGAGGGGTCCATGTTTGGACCCGAAGCGTTATTAAATAGGAAACCGAGAGGTCTCGACATAATAGCGTCGGCTCGTACTAGAAAAAAAGTCGTACGCATATAATTGCAAAGGGTGGCTTTGGAACAAAACTTGTGAGAGACTCAAGCCCAAAATAGAAGCTTTAATGGAGCTGGACGGGAGCTACATCTAATAAATACAATTCTTAGGACTGACCCTTTTAGCACACGCAAAAACGTTTTTTGTTGAAGTATCCGCTTTTCGTCAGAGATAGGATTGAGAAAAGATAATAAAAAGTCAAATTCTTTGTATATATAACTCTATATAGACAATAAATTAACCCAGGCCTTTACATAGAAATCCCTTCATATTAAATGCAAATATCAAGATTAAATATGTTTTCCGCATACGTTTTTGGGAAAGTGTGTAACAATTTTTCTCAGTTGACGATACTCCTTCCTCGAGTTATTCTACTATGATCATGGTTCTCATTCAAGCTTTCACATCTGGTCCAACGAAGCTATAAGGTGTCTAACGGAAAAAGCAGAATACAACAAAAGTGAATCTGAAGAAGAGTCTGAATATAGGTCCCCAGAGTCTAGCGGAATTCGTCATATATTGGGAGGGCAATGTACTTATATGCGTATTGTTTTTCGGCTGCAAATTGAGGATGAGGACAGTGGGTTGCAAAGGACGCGCATGAAGGAACGCGTTAATAAATCAAGCAGTTATTTATATAGCTGCTACGCTACCTTTTTTTAGATAAACTAAATATCGGAACAATGTAACGTTCGACCTGATGACTCCAGAGGTTTTCTACATGCTAGCTAAACATAGTTTGATTGCTTCCAAGGTAAGCTTATAATTTTATATAATAATATTGCCTATAATTTTGTGTTCTCTTATACATAAAAAATAATGGCGTTTATGTGAAAACAAAAAAAAAAAGATCTTCCTCAGAGGACATCACGTTTTGCTCAGAATCGTCCCGCCATTGAAGAATTTCACAGATAAGTCCTTCAGAAGTGTTTCCTGCTTTTTGGTTTAAAGATGAATATCATTTCTTTAATATGTATCAACTTCTACCCATGAAAATCCATTCCGAGGAAAGTTACCTTCAAATTTCGAGTTTCACGCCGACTACTCGACTACCGCTTGGCATCGTTCTAGATGAGAACGGTTAGGTTTGAAGCTGTTGAAGTTGTCAAAATACCCCACAAATTTCGTTATACGTTAAAAAAATGCATAACGTCATAAATTATACGTCTAAATGCTGCCATGCGGCCTTCGTTTATTAAACTACAGAACGAACCTAACGCTACGATTATTATTATAAGCATATTCACACAGATTACGAAATTGTTAACAGCACAGGGTCGCTTATTACATTTTCCTGCCTTTCATATTGTTTGATATCAAGGTTATGATTAAATGTTAAAATTAAACAATGAAAATGCTTTGAAGAAACACACATATATAAAGAATTGTTCATACTACCATTACTATACATACACCGAAAAATTAGAAAAACATCACTAAATTACTCTGAAATTACTTGTTAAGTGTGCATAAGCAATTACTATGACTGTCAATGCTGGCACGAAACATTTGCAAGAGGTACATGGATATGCTTGATGTACTTGTGGCCTTTTATTTTCGCTGTTCTGATAATACTGACTCGGGAACATTGCAAACCACCAATTTCGCTATATTATCGGATTTACCCTTGAAGTCCAACGAAGTGCCTGACACGTTCATGAGGTAAATTTTTGGCTTTCTTCCAAGCGCAACGTACATGAGCCCTTAGGTAACCAGCTCCTATGGTCATTCGAAGTATGAACAAAACTATGCCATACATAGTTTTGCAGTTTTCCGCATACATGTAGGAGTACTTATTAAGTAAATAACAAAACACCTGCATGAGACTAAACTGGAAGGACTGAAGCCGCACTTAAGATAATATTGCCGACCATTTTATTATCCATTCCTTAATTTTAAGAAGTGGGCTTTCGGATCGTCTGATCAGACCCGTTGGATGCTGGAAATCCCAATCTCTATATGCCATAATGCAATGGCCCCCGTGATAGTGCGGTGGTAGCATGTTTGTTTAGAAATGTTAGACACACATGAAGCGGTTTAGTTTTTTAAGTAAATGTCAACGCCCTAAAGCAAAAATTAGTGATAAAAGAGGCCATGGGGCGTTTTGCCTGTTTACCTTTGTTCGTTTCAAGGCCCCTATTTAGATTATTTCTAGTGGTGCACAGCAGTGCCGAGTCCCGTAATAGAAGGGACGGCTGACAACGAACTATAGAAAAAAGTGTGTCACATCTTCATGATCACATATGCAGCTAATGGCCAACATAGATACATACAGATCTTGAAAGAAATGTAAATCTGATGTATAACAAAATCATAATGGCCGCAGGTTAATGTGCTATAATGCTTGAATTAAGGTAAGAAGAGCGCAATCGTTGCAAAGCGATCAGTGAATTTTCGCAGAGCGACAATAATGTGCCATGAAAATTTCTGGACGCTTAGATTACCGCAACCTCTGAAAACAGATCAGAACAAGCTGAAATGAGACAGAACTCTTCGTGTGCGATTAAAGGTGACCTGAATGCAGGCGATCTAGAAAGCTTTACGCTCGCTTAAATATCATACTTGAGGTTACTTTTCAATTTTCAACGCGGGAAAAGCTAGTTTTCTTGCCAAAACTAATTAAGGCAATTTATTTTACTCATATCACAGTGCAAGCATCGTCTTTTCGATTCGCTTAGATTCATCTGAATAAGGGACATAACTTCATCATCATCATCTTCTTCTTACCTTGACTGCAATTATCGTTACATTCAACTGGCTAGCGGTACCGACGGAAGCAGTAGACCATTGGCCAACATTATTTCAAACCACATAATTACTGCTGATGACTCTGATAACGGATGGCGACAGTATCGCTGAATTTTTCAGTAGAGAAGATAACTAACTTGAAAATCGAAGAAAAAAGTAACATACTTTGAAAAACGACGAGGCTAACCGCAGTATTTCGACAACAAGTACTGCACTCCTCATAGTTGGTTCCATTTTATGGGTTTTATAAATCTTCGTAGTTCTAGAACTTTAACAGGGGCTGGTAGCCTTTATTAACTTTAGAACTGCACTCGTAACAATTGTGCCCATATCCGCTGAGAAAAAATATCCCAGAATATATTTTGGATATAGAAAAGGTATCGACTGTTTCAAGCCAAAATTGAAGCTAATATATTTCTATTTGAAAACGATATTTCTAAGTTAAAACGCGCCGCACTAATTGACGTTTTTTTGCCATTTTTTTTTTTTTTTTTCGGTAACATCTCATCACTGCAAAAATTCGAACTTTGTGACAGGTGGCTTTTTCATCTCTCCAAGTTCAAGGGGGTTAGGGAGACTTATATTAGACGCTTTGTCAAGCAATAGCGATTCATACTGCGCAATTCTTTTCCTATCCCAACAAACACGAGACATAATTCTCGTTGGTGTCTGTCGGGTTTTGCGGGACCCCATTTTTTTATTAACTCGTTACTATCGTATGTGATCAATTTCTTATCGCCCCGTAGAGATCTCTTGCAGTTCCTCTCTTTCGAATTTCGCAGGGGGAAACTCGATCCCCCGTCTTCCTCCCTGCCATTTCCTTTGCATCACTTCGTGCGGCGTTGAAACATCGCGCCTTTTTTTCTAACCAACCTTTTCAAATCGTCTAGAACTGTTTGACTGTGAATGTTCAATTAATTGACGATCGCTCGGCTATTTACGTATCTGTTTTGTTCAATTTTCATAATAATTTTATAAACTTTTTTTCGTAATTGGCCGGTTACTACTGGAATCAGTTTCCGGAACGAAAGCAGCAGAACTATATTCGGGTCACTCCTTCCGATAACCCGTTTCGATGAATAGACAACATACATTTTGATGGATCTTGGCAGCATTTGCGCTTTTATCGTAATAAAACTGTAACATATAGGGAATTTTTGCAGAAATTTCATCAATCTGCATATTAACAATTTTTGCGTATCTACCACTGTCAAATCTGGACTTTCAATGGACGACCTGATGCGGCCTGAGGTACGCAATTTAAAAGCCGTCTAGCTAGAAAAACGGTCAATTCAATTTTGACAACTCGATATTTATATGCAACAAACGATAATATGGTTAGATAGTACGCGCCTTCAGCAAACACATAATCGTTAATATCTGATAAAGCGTTGCTATGTTTGATTTTGTTCGTCTCTGCTTTATCAACTTGAAAGGATTGCAAACATAAATAAATGTCATGTTTATTTTAGTGTGACAGCAAGATTAATTGAGACATACACACTGGTACCGTTCCCGTAAACGTTCAGTATCAACATAAAAAGGTCATTTTTACCTTTATCTTCATTTTAGCATTATTACCTCCAGGAGGGTTGAAGTGAATATTGTCAACGAGCTGTTAAAAGACTTCGGCTTCCAACAGCAGAATTCTCGGAACGAGCTCTATACACCTTTACTGGTATGGCTTTTTAACATCTAGCTCGTTCCATAAATTAAAGGCGTTTCTGAAATGCCTCAGCAGCACCCAATTAAGGGCTTTGTCACATTGGAACAAGTCTAATAACCTAGCGACAGAAACACTTGTGTCTCCACAGAGAGATAAGTAACCCATCTTGTTTTTGTCGTATCCTGTTCCTCTATGCCAGGTGACTGTCGTTATACGGTAGTCGTATTGTGCCGAAAGTTAGTAGAGGACGCCACGGCGGGATTTCGCCGCTCGCAATGAACGCCTCTATGTGATTGTTTCAGTGCGATGAATCCCCGGCCACACTGCAAGGCGCCAAATGGAATCTTTCGCATCGTAACCCTTTTTGTCAGTCGTGTTTGTGTGCCTGTTACAACGTAAACTTACTTTGTGTTCGCTGTCATATAGTAACTGCGACGAAGCTTCCTGGTTAAGATGTACGTATAGCTTTTTGCGTAGTTGCGGCGTTTTTGTGGCGCTCCTTTGCGGCCTACAGCTGCCACTGCTAGAGCCCCTGTTATATAAACCGAACAAGGCAAAAGGCTTTTGCAAATTTGACAGGCTGAAGTCTGTTGATGGGCGTGCCCCTAAGAGCCGCGCTGTTACAACTGTCGCTGTTTGTTCGTTCGTACGTTATGCTGAATATTGTTAGGATAACCAAAAGGATTGCTCGGGCTATAGATGCTATATACTTAAACACACAGCCAAGCTTTAGAACTAAGCCAGTATCAGCGAAAGCAGAGAAATTCAGGCACTGTTAGTGGACTAGTACATGTGAGATAGGCAAGACGCTTGTTTGAGTGGTAGTTCGAAACGTAATACAAAAATAAACTTCGTCTGGAGCTACTCTTGCAAAATTTGATCTTTTTGAAGCATCGATAAGATGCGCACTTTATGTACACGTAATCCTCACGATGTAAATAATAAGTAAGAAAATGGCTAACCCAAATGATGGTACAGCAGAACTGAGTAAGGCCATCATTTTCAAATATCCTGAATTGCATTATTGGCCTTGCGAGGAGGTCCCAGTGTAACTTTTATTCGCTTTGCCTAATCACACATGCACGTAGTACGCCTCGATGGCAAACTTCTATTAAGCATCGTAATAGCAAAGCAGTCGCTGGTATCCACCGACTACGGTACAGTCGGGGTGAGCTGTGAAATATAGTAAAATAATTTCGAATTACGCTGCATTGCTTACCCAATCGAAGTTCTTGTTTTTTTTTTTGCAAAGGTTCACCATAATATCTGCTTGCGGCTTGATACAGCAGGACCCAGTTTACTGCGTACATGTTTGCCAGGTAGTGTAAACCGCCTATTTCAAACTTCCTTTTATATATATATATATATATATATATATAAGCTTCGTCTGCGGCGCAAGCACCACAATGCGTGTGCGAACTTCGAATATTATTCATGGCTTTACGCTTCACTTTAGAACTTAACGTATCGAAGAGGTACAACCAAAGACTTTAACTACGTTAAGTGTGATTTATTTTACGTCAAATGTTTTTTGCTACTTTATTCGATATTTGAAAGGGCTGCATATCTGCCTGGCTCATTTGTCAGAAACCAAGTTTATTCGCTAAAAAAAAACAGCCACAGTCTTAAAGCCGTGATCTCACCTCTTGTTCGGAGAAGCTGATCCAGTTTCATGCGATTCCCGAGCCTATATACTAATTCGTCCATATCCACTCCTACTTTTTTTTTGCTCAGACAAAAATTTAGCGTCCTTTTAAAGATAGCTTTATCATTTTATGTTAACCAAGAGGTCTCCAAATAATAATGTAATAATGATAATCAAGTGCTGCGTTGCATTTGCACCACTTTCGTACGTTTCCTAGAAGCTCTGATTTTTTGGTAGGTAGATTTCAAAGGAAGTGATCTAAGTCAGATTCATTTCAACCTCTTGAGGGTTTTAGCATTGGCTTAGGCTGCTCCGTAGCGATTTTTAGACTTCAACGAGCGATTTGTGAATTCGGTATCATTAGGCCTACAAAATTTCTCTCCAAATTTCGTTCTGCAATCAGTTGCCAGTTCCGTTTCTACGCGTCCTACGCTAAGCTTCTATGAAATGATGGGGCATATATAACATCGCAGATGGTATCAAAACAAGAGTACGAAAACTGAGTTAATGGTTATTTAGGCCGACTTGTCTTCTGAACAAGTAAGAGCTAATTATCCTTCGTGATTTTATGTATTCTGGCATTTACCTTATGAAACTTGTTTAGATTTATTTAATATCTGAATGCAGCTAACCGTGTTGAAGAAATTCGCTGAGGTCATATCATACTGAAACAGCACATGTCAGCAATAAACGATCATTTAACATTGTGTACAATATGACAGACTTGTGAAATTTGAATGGCTGCAAAAAACGGGTTAGCTAAAGCCTTAGGGTTTACTGAAATTTTGCAGGTTGTCTGAAACACTAGAAACACTAGTTACTGCTTATGAGTCGGGAAACACTCAGCGATTCGGGTTCAAAGGACCCGTTCATCTAAAACGTGCATCTAGAAAAAGAGAAAATTATATGATTGATGGTTTTGCGACTAGCGGTTGGGTTTGCCTATATGTCCCTGTTTCCACTATGTTTAAACTATATTTGCAGATTTGGATCGGAAACAGAGCAACAAAAGTTTCGTGTCCGTGATGTTTCCTGTTCAACTCGACGAAAACTTGACTCGTCGAAATTTTGTTTTCACCACGCATACTGACCATAGCACCTCGTACCGTTGCCACAATGCCAATGTAACTGCTAGCAACTATCACTACTGGAATGAGTTTGTGCAGACAATTTTATAGTTTTATTGTCCGCTTTTATCTAGCGCAGTTTATCAACTTGTAGAGAGCGACCTCAGGTAAACTAGGACGCGAACGAAACGACAACCGTGTATATAGCAATGACCGTTGACTAGACCTGTTACAAAGATGACATTACCCGTTGAATGCGAGCACCCGGCAGGAATACGATACACAAGTCAGCCTCTGAACAGTTCCGCCTTTGCCCGTGCGTATTCATTAATTTGATAGACAGACAAACGCTGTGAAACCTGACCAAAATCATTCGATCATTGTTTCAAACTGGGCAATGCGCAGACGCTTTTTGGCCTATGGAATCTCTTCGGTTAGAAATCCCTTTACTAATGAGTACGTGATCATATGTAAAGTACAACCTCAAGTAGGGTCAGGGTTTGCTCGAAAGGATTCCGCCATAGCTCGTCCAGCTGCTTACTGTTCGCTACGAGCTAGAATTTTAAAATGCCCCGATGGAATAAGCGATATTTCGTTATAAAGCCAAGGTATAAAGACATCAATACATATCAACGAGTTTCACTAATCATTATTCAGCCTGAAAACGCCTGATTATTTATCGGCGTTTATTGCCACATGAGTTATTTGCTTAGTAAAAAAAAAAGAATAAAGGAAATGTAAACATGATCCCGCTTCTAGGATGTCCCAAACATTGTAAAAAAATACCTGGTGTATATCTATACTTCGAACGAGCTAGTGCTCAACATGTGAATGTTATTAGCACAAACAGTCTTCAATAAAGGCAACGCAACTAATTGAAAACTCTATTTCTCGGTGCTGCATCTCGCATATTCAAAGGACACCGCCAATTTTTGTCTAGAGACCTCTCGGACACGTGTTGTATATTAATCACGCTAAGTCTAAATCCAATATGTCCCCCCCCTGTCTCTCTTTGGAAAAACAGAACGCCGTTTCCAGGACAGTTGGCTTTAGGTTTATTACAATCTTTTAGATTTCTTTTAAACGACGGCGTAGACGAGCGCAATTCTAGTGCCAGGGCCTTTGTCAGGGCTCCTCCTCAGCGTTTCATCGGTTTCCTGCTTTCGCTATTGGCGTACACTTGTCGCCTGACGATAGCAGGAAGCAACTGTAAAGGCAGCAAACGATTCTGCCTTATTGGATGGTAGATTTTTCCGCTATGGCCGCGCTGTAATGATACGAGAGAATTCAGAATACGGCCGCATGTTTTTTCGTAATGGGTGCAGGCCTAGATACCACGTTTACGTCGCTTGGTAGCTCGGTGTCAAAGTGTCGACGGACAATGTTATCGAGCAATCGGCTCCATACAGCCAAATGCTACGTAAAGAATAACCGTAAGTATGCGCTTTGTTATAGCAGTTTGAGAGTAGTGATGTTATAACAGATAGATTCGACTGCTAAGATGAAGAATTACATGTTTGCGAGTAAGAATAGCTTATTATCTAGTTTTTTTTGCCGTTTACATCGTTCACCCTGGAAAAAGGACAGATCGAGAAGAGAGGGTAGCGGCTAGCACTAATAACAACAACTGTCATAAAGGCGCTGGGTGTCACTGTTCGTGGTTTGTTTTACCATATAAACACGACTACGTAAGTGATACAAACTACGTCCAGATGTTCGTTGAAGAAGTAACGATTCTATGAGCAATTTACTGGTGCTTTACTTAGGCTATCGGTACGAAAACAGAGAAAATTACACAATATTATATAGCTAGCTTACCCTGCTACGACTGGTCGTGCGTGAACATTAAGACACAATAGTAAATAGAAATGATACATAATAGCAAACGTTAACAGATAATCTAGTGCTTCACACTGCTGAGGATTGTCCGTAGCTTAACAGCGTGCATAGTTTATGCAATATTATCAAGTTTGTTGTATGAGTTGCTGATTAAGATGATATGATCCTATCGTTGGGGTTGTTTTTTTCCTTTGTACGAACTTCGTATCGGTATCTGTCAATCTGATTTGAAATCGGTCAGAGGCCATTTTCAATCGAAGCTGGCGTAGTTTAGTACAAATAATCCGACCCGATCAGGCAGAAATGTGCTCTTAACACTGCGCTCACGGGAAATGTCGTACACACGCGAGAACGTCCCTTCGGCGCAGAGGAACCGTAACGGATAAAAGGTCTAACGAGGATTTCGGGAAGACAAATGCCATGGCCAACCTGAACAGGTCGGATGCGACGTATGACCATCGGTGCCGCTAAATTCGTTCATCGAGAAATTCTAATCAGAGGTCTATATAATTGTTATTTATATAGGTCAATTTAGGGTCGTATTGACCCTGTGCTAAAAAACCAGCCATGAATAATACATCGGTTATTACCCCATCTTAGATTTTCAGTATATATATATATGTATATATATATAGTAGTTGACAATATGCAATAGAACTGTTACGTTCCGATGCACTTGGAGTGTAGTCTAGTTTTCGTTATATAAACTGTTCAATTGCCTTTTGAATATTTAGGAGCTCTTTAAGTTATTAAACGCGTAAGTTTCAAGTTTGACTCGTTCTATAACAATCACCACGCATAAAACATATACGTAGGTGTTTGATAAACAACATCAAAGGATATTTTTTAAATGGTTCTAAAGCGTCAGCAGCCGCTTGTAATTCTACGCGTAGATATAAAACTTCGATTTTACCCTCTTTGCATATTGCCATACGTAGAAATATGTAATGCTATAGGCTGGAAAATATTGGTGATGCTGAAGTTATTAAGTTCGGCCGATGGCATAACTAGAGGATTTCTCTCTTTTTGATTGGTGGCAAAGGTTGATTCGTCCAATAGCAATAATCCATTCACCTGTAGACTGTGCACAACAGGTTCTTGTGACTTCATACATATATACTGGATATATATATCCATATTCAGGTTTTATATATATATATATATATAGGAAAGGAGTGGGAAAAAATACATTAGCGTGTTCGTCAAAAAATCTTCCATTGTCTGACCTAAATGGGGTCACAACAATTCATTAATTTTTTAGATAATATCGATTAAAGACATTTTTGACGTTTATATTATTCGGTAAAACGCCCCAAGATGGGGCTATAGTGATTTGGTGCGGAGGGGTCAACGTTTCAACAAAAATAAATGCAGATGATCTTTTTCCTAGAAATTACTACGATTGTAGCTAGAAAAAAATTATTTATAGTTATAGCACCTACAGGTAAAAGATGACTGTGCATATATCGTAAGTTCACATGAAGTTAATTGTACATGCATGACTTAAGCTTATTTAGGAAAAGTGAGTAGGGACAATGTGTGCATCTCCCTCTGAAATCTACTTTATTATACTAAAGTCTATATACCTATCGTAGTTATGCATAATTGTATTATAATTAATAACCCATCGTAAATTCTGATCCATTATTGTGATTATCTGTAATGTGCTATATATGTCGACAAGCAATGTCAACAAAGTTCTCCTTAAAACACAATGACATTGTTGACACCGATATGTTGTACAACAAATGCGTAAATATGATGTGCTACTTTATCTTGACAAATCTACACATATACGCATTTCTAGAAAGTTGAGTTCCAGCTCTTTTAACTTCTATATGAACTTAGTATCGGCGACATCAGGTTTCATTTACGTTTGGACCCTGCTTCACTCTGGCCCATGTACCCATTAGATTATCATGCAATATAACTCAATGTGATGATTTTTTATGAGACGTAACTTTATTTCAGTTTGCCTTTGAACATTTAATTTTTAGGACAGGTGAATTTGTAACAAAAAATGAGCCGATTGTTCTGCATTTGGATTGTTTAACAACAGTTTGATGAGATGCGAAGACAATACTTAATTTTCGTTAAAAAAACAGCCCAGAAATGTAAGTTACACTTTATTTCTGACCTGTGTACATCTAAAAAATTTTTAACGTTCTACTTGACGGAAATTCAAAATGAACTTTCATTCTAGGAAAAAAAAAATGAGCAAAAGCTGACACGCTCAAAGAAACATTTTTTACAATGTTTTTTTGAATTAGAGATATTTTTGTATTGCCCGTATTATAGAATAATATGTATATTATCGACTCAATCAGATCTAACGAGTTGAAAGCTACTGAACTCAAAGGTGAAGACATTTACAGATACTATATTTCAAAATATTTGATTAAATATTATTTAAAAATATTTTTTTAAGTTAGATTTCTCATTAATTTTAAATGAAATTAGTCAGATATATGATTTAACTTCACGACGAATATAATCTGAATCATGTAAATGTTACACTTTACATTCTCAGCTGTATCCTTTGATACATTGCGTTTATATTTGGGAATTGCTAGAGAATTAGAGGGATGAAAAGTTCCTACTTATTGCTCGTGAAAAATAATGGTAACATAATTCCAAAGTGTTTTTAATAAGTGGCTCATGAAAAGTGTAAAAAGGCTCGTCTGAATTGTCGAGTTTAGGCATTGGAAGTGTGCGGTGGACTCGCAATTCTCAATCCATACAACACACGTTTTCAATAAGACGGGGGTTGTCTACTGAAATTCCACAAGAATACACAGCGAATCAATTAATGTTTTTGTACCGAGTACAACTTCATTGAGACTGTGATTGTAAGAAAGACATCGCACAAACCCAAAAAGTTGGCACGTTTATAAACATTTACATTAAAACGTGTAAAGTGAGGTAATTCGATGTCATGATCGTTTTTTCCCCCTACAGCGAGCGTATTTCATCCTATACCATTTTAAGGTACTTGAGAAGGTAACTTTTGTTCTATGTCCAAGAAACTGCTCTTCTATATTTAGCGAAAAATATTGAATCTTTTTAAATCAGCGGAAAGCAGGATGCTGTAAGTCTGTATGTATCTGCGGGTGCATATCCACTTAAATGAGATGTTCCGTATATTACGACCGAACCCAGAGAGCTGTCGTCATAGTTGTCCACTTGGTAAATTCGTCTTCTGTGTAGAGCTAAAACGAAAAACCTTTCATGAATGGTGGTAAGCCGCTTTGACAGTCAATAACAGGCATCTTGGGATCCATACCCTGCTCCAACGTCCTGATGACCTAGGTTCCATTCTACGAAGAGCCGCGCAATGGCCAAATTGACAAGAACGATAAGCTTTGCTTCGGTCTACAAGCACCATCCGGAAATGGCCTGACTCATTCAGATACGTTCCCTTACAATCTCAGTCCAGGCTGGGATGCAATCGCAGAACAACGGTACATATCATCTAGCGTAGTAACCAGCATCGGGTATGGAAACAAATACAAGAAATTGCAGATATAATAAAGCAGTAGTATCATTCGTGATACGTGACGATACCTATATTTAGGTGATCTCACGGTAACTGATTCCCATATAACATCGAGTTCAAAAACACGCCTAAATTTTAATATAGCCCTAAAATCTTCGCAGCGCCGTATAATTCACAAAATTAAGATTCTATAAGCGTTTTATAAAAATCCGAAAATGCTTACGTCAGTATTATATACTGAGACTGATTCTGTGCAATCTTTAATTTGACCACTTTTAAGTGACTTATCGAGTTGACATTTTTTTATACAGATAGGTGGCTCTATAAGCATATAGCCCAACACGCCTATACGCTACACCTGATTGTATGATAGCAATCAAGAGAAATACCAGGGTTTCCTTTGGTGTTTACGGTCGGGTTATAATTCCGAGCCCGTGCTGAACAGGACACGTCACAGGATGACAGCGTCTTCCTGGAGGAGGTACTCTAAAGCACTCCTAATCTGATTATCCAGCCAGCGAGCTCTTCGAAGCGTCAACAAGACCTGAGCGATGGATAGAGAATCCATTTGCAGTTATACGGTACAGCTGTGGAGATAACCTTTTTATTACCTGAATGACGTTCTTGACAGCGACGGCGATATTATGATGCGAACCTTGCCGAACCCAATTAAATCATGTTAAGGCATGAATGGCAATACTCCTTG
This sequence comes from Varroa jacobsoni, assembly GCF_002532875.2. Taxonomy (NCBI): domain Eukaryota; kingdom Metazoa; phylum Arthropoda; class Arachnida; order Mesostigmata; family Varroidae; genus Varroa; species Varroa jacobsoni. The sequence continues at coordinate 39,935 of NW_019213413.1, forward strand.
TCCTAGATTAAGTCACACTGCCCATCGATCAGTAGGGAACAAGAAGAAACTAGCTGGTGCTACAAGCTAGTGTACAGCGGTGCCTAAAGCTTCGACGACATCCTACGGTAGTAAATAAAGTCAGGTAGGGCTACCCCTCGTGGGATTGGAAAGAGAGATAAATGGAGAGAGAGAAGGAGGCTGAGATTCGTTTAACTGGAAAAATAACTAACTAGTAAGCTAAACTAGGCTCATTTAACTCGCTTCTTAGGTTTTTCAAAATTGGACGGATTACAGCATGCGAGGGGGGGGAGGGGCCTTGTCGCGCCTATTTTTTCCTGAACATGTTCGAAATATGCTGAGAAGCCCTGAATAACCCACACGTATAATTATCGTATCTTTTTGTATTCCGTTGAACACGGGTGCAACATAGATGATCTTTGAGATTATCGTTGCCTTTTTAATGAAGACATTTTACCCTTATATTTGTAGTGCCAGTCCACAATGCGCAGTGCATATGCAAAGTTTATATAGGTTTCGGCTATTATGTTTTTAAAGGGCTAAAAATTATTTTTCAAAAAGCGAATGGTCAGTATTAAGGTTAGCTTACAAAAGAAATACTTCGATATTGTTAAAATATCTGTCAACTGAATATTTATTGTAGAATAGATTCTTTTTGGGCGACCTGTGTTGCCGTGATGGAGGGCGGGTATGGTTCAACGATTCATGAGGACTGTGCCATTGTGTATCATCAAGCCATCAAGGATTTCCTTCGCTCGACTATCGTAAACCGAAAAAGCTATCGAAATATATACAGATGTCACGTCACACACCCTTAACAAACTACCGACAAGCAGAAAAAAATTTAGTACATGTTATTTTAGCTTCTAAATCAAAAGTTCCAAATCGCAAATGATTCAAGTAAATAACAATACTTAATAAACAAGTTTACTTATCAGCGTTGTGTGTTAGATGTAGACAGTCCTTGACATGACTTAAACTTTGCGCTAGAAGCTGCGAATTGTTGCAATATCCGAAACAGCAACCTCGAATAAACTCTATATATAAAATTGAACAGAGAGTTCAGTCGCCAGATACGCAATTCAGTGTGAAGCCAAAACGACGCAGCGTCAGCCTAAATAAACCAAACTGTTATTATTGGTTCTACATTAGGTCGTTGAAAACACGGGTCACAGGAAAAAAAAAACTGATAATTACGAATGATATCGGAGTTCATATCACACAAGTAATGTAATGTTGAACAACAAGCTATTAACAACAACGACATCTTAAAGATGGCTTATCTACATATAGCTTAGAAGATGTAGATCGACTGAGTATATCGGTTTCCTTTCGCTGTTACGAAGCTGTCGAGTTTCGTTTGATAGATGATGACTGTGTGAAGTACACTTTGGGACCTCCGCCAATGTATTTAGTATGATCTATGGGCCACAGTGCAGCAGAGATGAATAGAACTTTCACTATAATTCACCATTAAATTTAGAAATAAATCACCCTATCCAGCTGTAAGAGTTTTTTTTTTCTTTTATGTTACATGTTTGGACCGAATTATGTTAATTGCGCATAAAAAGCGAAAATTCGATGATTCACAAAAAAATTACAATTCGAGCTGATAAAAAACAAACAAACATTTTATTCGATGTTTCAGTATATTTTTCCCTACATTTTGTGTGCCGAATGATATGTTATCTATCAAAAATACTACGAGTTCATTTATCTTAGTCATAGTATACAATGTTCGTAGTACATCAGCATTTTACTGACAGAAGTTCAGGTATGTTGAGATTGACAATGAAATAGATCTGAATGATAGCATTGGTAAGCGGCTTTAGAACACCGTTTTTCAATGCAACGTGAGCGTTTATCCACGACAGATATAGTTTGTTAGGCGTACACCGCCGTGGGTTAAAAACAATAGTCGGCCAGTCTGGCTACTGTTAAACGTAATCCAATCACCAATATACTAAAGTAAAAAGAAAATAAGTTTAACCGTAGTAAATGTTATTTTAATTTTTTATAAAATGGAATTTCAAATACGGCTCTCAATAGCACGCTATTACCTCATCCAAGCTTCGTGCTCGTCCGTGTCTCGTCCCAGGTACATGCCTAACATAACACTGCCATTTTTGTTGCTATTGTTAAATTTGAATTTTAGCTGGGCTGCGCCAACTATCGCCTAACGACCATATCGCGATGTTATGAAAAGATAAATGAGTGCAGTTTTATAAGAACGAGATCGCGTCTCGACAATATCGGTTGGTTCATTGAGGCATTCTTCGAGCTGTGTAAACGTACAAACGAAATCCTGCCCTGGTTCAATAGCTCGTGTTGGTTCGTTTACCGATTTTATAAAGTTTGCGCCACCATCACGTAACGGCGTAAATGTCACCCGAAGAACAGTCTGATAAGGCAATATCTTAATGAAATTACTCAGGCCTTTTATTATCAATATATGTCAAGTTGACGTTTCAGGCCGCACGCACCTTTCACTACCTGGGCAAATTTAAGCCGAATGCTAAAAGAGAAATGATAGATTAAAACGATCACGGTATCGTTTACACAAGAAAGATTAATAGAAACAGAAGTAAATTAACTAAACGAAACAAATAAGTTATTATATACACATTTTCATTTATAATAATACAAAGTAAGTAAGAAAGAAAGGACTCTTTCGTAGTGAATAGATTGACTTAGCCTTTCAACGCGAGCACAGAGATTTGGTTGTTCTCAATATAATCTCTTGTATCTGCGAACTGATACGCAGATAGACTGTTCGGTCGACTAAGCTCTCCGGATGACTATTATCAAGATTAAAGGGATCACGTTGGTCATGCGTATCTACAGACAAAAATGATTACGTGAGAAAACTTTACTCTAACATCATTGTGATAAGGAAGTTGACCCAAGGAATTTCATTAACATAACTCAATTACTTAAACTTGAGCTGGAGTGGAACCTATTGATTGTTTAAGTCACATCTCTTCGGAACACACAAAGCGAACTGTCAAAACAGGGAACATTGGGTTAGTTCCGGATATGCTCCGGAGCTAAAAAAATATGGTTTAGCTTCCCATTAAGGGACCGGATGTTACATATACGGCATCAATTTGTGTTGATGTTTATATCAATATAGGCCACGTCAGAAAAAGACAAGAAGGACACTTAAGTACAGTCTAATATATATATATATATATATATATAAAACCAAGTTGAACTCATTTTTATTCTTTAAAAGTGTTGTAACAATGAAAAAGTTAGTCGGCATCAATTTGCGTCTGTAAACGGGTCATGATCCATATGTCCGTGTTTTGCTGACTCTTGGATATTGTGCCGAAACAGAATCGGTACTACCGTTGGGCACCGATCTCTTAGTGGCTGAGAAAAGCTATTTGGAAAGAAGTAAAAAGACTTTTTACTCTATAAGTAGAAAAACATCTGTCAAACTATAAACAAGCAAGCAAGTCTACCATATTTTTCTTCTGAGATTTTGTCGTCGATAGCTGACCGAACGATGAACCTCAACAACTCATTGGAATATCGCGCAAGATTTGAGGGCCGTTACTGGCCGCGGGCGCGTTTTCATAGGAACGCAACAGTTCTCGTTTCGTTTAGCCTGTTGACCTTTCTTTAGCTCGACCCATCTTTCATTTCACTTATGCTTACAAGTTAAAACTCAAGATTATCTTGCTTATTCCGACCTCAACAACCCACAACAAGAAAACGTCGAGGCGTACTAATACAATAGATTCCTATTGACCAGTAAATGTTTACGAATCAAAAAACTTCCCACGAACAAAAAAATGCCATTATAGTCATATGCTGTTGTTTGTTAAACTGAATAAAAATTCGTCACACCAAACTTTAGTAACATACCAAAGAAAAGTATTGAACTTCTCACGATTCACTTGGGGACAAACGACAACTACCTTATTAGAACTTTAAAAGTTAAAGCTCATGATGAACGTAATGACGTGCAGCATGTTAATCTCGGGAGACAAATATGGCCTGCTTCAATAGCTCATGGCTAACGTTTATTTGGCCTAACATCATAGCTAAAATTTATGTAATGTACTGGCTTTGTGGCTATAACTTGCATAATTAATTAAAGTAAGCCTTTTTTTTTGCGTGTCTCAACTAATTAGATACTGAGGCCTAATCAACATTTTAGCTTCCCTGCAGGATTCATCAAATTAAGTCCTAAACGCAATCTTATTATGCTAAGAAACATATGGATTAAAATCATTAGTAAAATGCACCACTTAGAGTTCCCGGCGAAATAGTGAACTTTCGTATTTGAAACACACCGTTTTTTACACGATAATTTATGCACTTTATTTTTAGTTTCATTCGACACATTTAGAAGGTTACACGTATTACTACTCCTTGTCCTTCTTGGAGAAATTTACGGGACATGTCTGACACAAAAAGCATATAGCTTGTCGAAACTCCGATAGGATAGAACCATAAAATAACACACAGACAGCTAGTGATGAGCTTCTAGCTTAGCTGAAGACTACAAGATGAAGAGTTCGTCGGTGGACAGACAAAGTCGATATTTCACTGAATAGCTGAAACGTTTCGTTATGTTTTACACACAGGTCTCGTGAAAGAAGAAAACAATATAATAGATAATGTCGCCCATAAAGATATTACTATAGCATTTATTTTAACTGTTCCATTGCAGTTAAAACAGGTACCGCATTAGACTGCCTGCCTTCACAGGAAAGGAACTTAGTTTGGAGAAAGTATAAAGGCATTTATATTATATAATATTTCTAGATAAAAACATATCATAAGGAACATATGCACACCTAGTCGATAGAAAATCAGTCGTATAATAAAAAAATATCTAACCGGAATCAACAATGGATTTTATATGTATCCATTTAGAAACACCACCTACCGTTAGGAACATATATATTGTCCATAATTGAGGTTATTCTATCGACTTTACTAGGTGAGCTAATATACCATTAAAAGTGGATGTGCCTTTAGGACGTGCACTATGTGTGTACAATAGGCTTTATCTCACTAGCGACAAAAGTTGCGGTACAGCTCCTACAACTAACGTCAGAAACGTAGAGGAAGCCTACAGCTACGGGATCGAAGGGTTAGATGCCCAGGTACAGCCTGTGGCTCTAGGTAGTGAATAAAAGCAATTGAGCACTTTCGGTGGTTGGCTGGTTAGCTGGAGAGCTCGCTGTTGGCGAGAAGTTCGTTTAGAGACGCACAAACTGGAAATGGCCATAGGTCACTTCCAGGAGTACGGATCTCCGGCTTCCGGAAAGGGACACGTCGGTCACTTCCGTGATGAGCTCTGTGTCAGCTTGCTCTCCTATAACGGAAAAACGACTTGCCCGACGTTGGGAAAAAGCCTTCCAGCTAGCACTTAAGTTGCACGGTGGCCAAGTAACAGCTTCCACTACGGCGTAGACGTGGAGTAGGCCCACAGCACGGCCATCGGAGAGTCATGTCCTTATGCCTATCAATTATTAGGTACGAGGCCATACGGTGAATGATTGTTGCTGACATAAGTAGTCAAGGCTGATCTAACATAATAGTTAAAGCTATAAGCAATGGCTTACTTTCGCGTATAACGAATAACTGATTGAAACGGCTCTACCAATTGATAATAAACAACAATCTTCTGTGTATAATATGAGAAAGTCAAGTAGACGTTCCGTTACAGAAGCGATACTTACAACCTGTTAATTTTGAGCATAACAATGATAAAGGAATCATTCCCTAGAAAAGTTCGTCATTATAAAAGCATATGAATGTTTTATTGTTATTCCGCATTTGCGTGTAGCAAACAAATTATTGACGTGGAGGAATGTAACAACATTTCGACGCATCGATTTTCGACGACGCTCGCTTCGAGTGAAAAAAAAAAATACATATAAACACCGTTACAATGCTTGTTTGTGACTTTTACGCATACGTTTATGGATCATCGCGTGTTAAGCCATTCTGACAGTTTTGTAATACTAGACCAGAGCACCATAGCAAGACATGGAATAGATGCAACGGTACGTATCATAAAACGCAAAGATGTATTCCGACACATAAGTGTTGGAATCTCCCTTGTATCAGACGTATGTCTCGCGTAACAGCTTCTATGCTTGCGGCTGGGATATGACTTTTACTAACATGATCATTATAATCGTTCTCATCATTAATATTATATGTACTGATGTGCCTATCCAGCCATTGCACTAGCGTATTAGGCCCATATACATGACGTCCGTATCATATACGTGCAGTTTGTTGCATTGCTGTCTACTCGATTCGAGCTAAATTGATCCCTCGATCTGGCTCTTTTCGGTTAGCATTAACCGTCCAAAGCAGTGTTCAGAAATTCTGAAACTATAACTCGGATATTGCGGATGAAAACTGTAAGACGGGCGTCACAGATACCGAATGAAGATATGTACATATTGTTACGTGCAGGCCATAAATATACATTTTTCTGTATCCGCTGTCGACATTATTGACTTTATATAGAGAAAGCTTAAGATAAAACATCAAACAATATCAATATGGCATTCTCTTTATAGAGCAAGCGATAGCATACTGCGGTAACAAAATTTAATATTTATATTATTGAGCGTCTGTTTTGAAGGCAATAATAGCGTCTTTGAATTGGGTACAAAATGAATGATAATAAGGTTTGAGGAATCCAGTCAACATTATTTCAGTAGCATTTTAACGATGTTTCAGATGGCATATATGAAGTCGATTTGAAAATCTATATGTCGTTCTGTATAAGCTAGTCTGTTTATGAATGAAAAAAAAAAAAAATTTCGTTGAATGAAAAAAAAAAAAAAAAAAAAAAAAAAAAAGATCTACTAGTTGTCTAATGAAAACCTTAGGATTCCATTGATAAGATGAGTTCTGGCGGCTTTATTCTGCTCAGTGTATTGAAAACG
>NW_019213413.1:47304-88023 GCF_002532875.2 Varroa jacobsoni
AACTTAATTATTTTTTATTTAATTAAATTTAATTAAACATAGTTTAAAACCATTTGTTTTCAGTTCGTTGTATAATTCACATGTATATAGTATATATATATATATATATATATATATATATATATATACACACATATAAAAGAAACATTGTTCATTATAATTCTGCAGAAAAAATCAAAAAGGCGACCTTTTTTGATAGAAACGACAGGCTTCAAGGATATTAGAGCTTAAGGAATAAGGGCTAAGTGTATGTTGGAATCTGGGAAAGTCTTGATTAAGCTAGGGGTATATTTACAACGAACTTTCTTTTCTTAAATTTTCTCGCCTGTCTTTCTGTCGCTTCAATTCCTATAAAAACGAAATTATAATATTGTCATACGCAGTGATTTCTCATTCGACATGTATGCTTTTTATTTGACTTTGTATAACAAAACGGACTAATACATAGCGTTGCGTGTATGACGCCGTGACACGAGGCGACTGCCCGTTTTTTTTAGGTTTCTACATTTAGTCAAATGACCTACTTCTATCTTACTTCTGGTAGGTGTGTGTATTCAGTTGATCTTCGCCAACGGCGGCAGTCGCCGTCCGCCCTGTCGCTGATAGTTTTCTATCCAACATGGCTTCTTGACGAGAACGCTAGCGAGGGGAGGGGAGGGGGAGGGGGAGGGAGGGATTGGCCTGGCTGGTTGGAGTAGAGCCTTCCAATAAGTTTTCCTTTCGCCTTGGTATCGACATTGGAAAGTGTCACGAACAAGTCTATCCTCTAAACGACGACTGTTGCACACGGCATATACCGCTGTCGTTCGCCATCGCCTATGTGGCGGCTATACGAAGGAACAAGAGTCCATAGGTTTCGGCCTCCTCTCTACTGTGCTCTTGTTTCGTTTTAAAGGTAATTCAATAAAGCTACTAGTAATGGGCCAGTCGCGCTCTGAACACCCACCCTTTCAGCCGCTAAGGTTCCCAGCCACTCAATGGCGACCCTAGCCGTGTCGAACGTCTGCGAACAAACTATGGTGCACAACCTCATACTAAGCGGACGACCGTGTACCCCAAGGGGGCGAAGTAGTAGTCGACTCCTTAACTGGGGAGGTCGTTCTCCTGGCTAAGCTTTCGTTCCTCAACCGTCGGTCCGGCGCTTCATCTCATTCTATTGATCCAGATGTCTTCAGGGGTAAAGTGCGAAGACGACTCTTCGAAGACGACAACGACGTTGACGATAGTCACAACACAGCGACACCACCTGCTCGAACTTTGTAACACAACGTTCCTAGTCCCTCCAGATCTACCTCTATCCACCCACAGCTTTGTCTGTTCTCCGCTAGGCGGGCAAACGAGAGATACGCAACGTCATCTGCTCTTCTCTCGATTAAGGCCATATGTCCGACGGGCGAAAGATGGACAACGCTGACGCCTTAGCCGGCCTTTTTCGAAACGGGCTCGGGTGGAGTTGAGTGAGCTGTAACAGAAGAAACAGAACAGGGGTAGACCAGAAAAAGCTAACCCGATACGTTGCGAGCATCTAAATAATTTGCTACTTTTTTGGGTTGAAATGCTTCGACAACGCGATCAACATGTGACACTGGTAAGTTCAATAATTCGCAAATAAATAACTTCCTTTTTTTAGAGCCACATCACGTACCATCGTACGTATCTTGAAGGATTGTAAATGTTGTTGGGAAGAGCTCGTTTTTGTGCCGGCCAAAAGGAACTGCTCCGAATGCTAACGTAGGATAGAATTTGAATAAATACCTATATACGACCCCAATATTGGTCTCAAAAACGAACTAGCTGTGCAACTTACTAAAGTTGTAGATTTGTAAGGTTGTAGAAAGCCTATAGATTTTCATAACCTCACACCGCACAACCAGCATGCAGAGCACATGTTGTGTTCGCGAACAGTTTATAACCGAAGTAGTGTAGAAGTTCTTGAACTTGCTTAATTGTTCATCTGGGCAGTAACTACGAGCTTGGTACAGCCACAGGTAACTTTCATACTTCAGAGTCTGCTTAAATGAGAAGGCACGTTCGTTAAAGGCGATATTCCTAGTTTTAGAATGAACTATGACGTTTTCATGTACAAACACATTTTTAAAGTAGCGCTTATTATTTAACTACTCGTGTTTACTAAAAAATCATGATCATTTCTGTTTACAAACTCGTTATTATATATATATATACCCGAATGACTATATAGCCATAGCGACTCACTCAATAACTATACGTCAAGCAATACTTTCAAATTCAACCGCTCCATTTAGGCCTGCCTTTGATTGTTATAGCCCATTATTCTAGCGTCTCGACGCGCACTAGCGGCCGTTGTATAGACTTTGCTAAGTACTTAACGACGTTGAGCTAGGTTTCATAGCTGAATAATAATTCTTAATAATAATCATTCGTTTCGCTTGTTTCGTTACCATCAGTCTCCGCTATTCCTTACTACCACGTGAGACAGAATTCATTGTAGCAACTACGAATAACTTTGAACTCTAAGTTCTATTACGAAGTGATTGTTAGTCATGCTAGTTACACTTTGCTAAATTGTTGTAACTATATTTAGTAAGGTGCGGTATGTATAAAACAACTCAGATAAAGCATACTGAAATAGCCATAACAAACAAGGCGAAAGTAGAGATACGGGTGTCGAGAAGGGCTCGAACGACTCTTGAGAAAAGGCATCATGAAGTTCATGAACAGCACGAGCGGATTTTTTCGAAATCAATAGAAACCTCTACTTAGCGAGGTCGAACCCTTTAAAGAAACATACCAAGACTCCAAAGCATTCGTACTGTAAATAGATATTATTTTCGGGAGAGATATAACCGTGCACAATTTTTAAACGAAGTTACACCCGCCATCAAGTTATTTCCTTTAACGATAGACATTGTTGTATTAGTGATAAAACAATAAGAAGATGATTACTATATGGTTGTCTGAAGTAATTTGAAGGTGACCTGATTTCTGTTATCAAGCCGTCCACCTCACGTCTGTCATTGTTATAAGAATATTGTGTATTACGAAAAATGTCAACTATAAAAGTATGCCAGAACGAAGCTTCATGTCGTTATAATAGCAATGAATGCGTGTAAGTGACAGCGTTGCCAAATCAATGTTGAATTAACTGTTGGACTCCTAATAGCTGCGACTAACTTCTGGGTCGCACCGGCAACTTTATTTACAACCAATATTTTCTAAGTTAATCTACCAGTATTCGTACCCGGAAGCGCAGAGGTGCAATAGTGTTGGTTGAACTTAGTGTAGAGTAAACCGACTTCTGAGGATACACACGCTTCCTTAACGACTTGAAATAAGATAGCCTAGAAATTATGTTCAACTTCAACTTCCACTGCTGATATTTTTTCCTAGTATGCAATTGGACACATCTAATTTCCTATTTGGAAAAATTTCCTCGTCAGACAAGCAATTAGATGTTCCTGTACATGAATGCGACGTGAAGTTTCAATGGCTTCACATGTAAAATATACCTGCATATAAACGAAAACTAACTTATATGTGCATATATCCAACAACGCAATTATTCAACTGACTGTCATGATTAGCGTGTAAACATCGCGCGGCGTTAGGTCCTATCTCGTTTCTGGACTATACCTATGAATCTTCGTTGCTCTGCCATTTCGCTTTATGTAAGTGCGACGTCACGGAAGTAGCCTGAGGTGGTCATTGCTTTCTTCCTTGCCAGTCTCATATTCGGCCGCTTACCACTACCTGTCGTCGTTGCCGTCAGATTTGCAACCGACAAAGGTAACGAAAGACTGCAGGGAAAAGCAATCAAAGTTACGTCGAGTCTCTGGACGGATAGGGCCTGCGTCCAGAATGATATAGCATGAAGGAACGACGACCACGGGAAGAAAGTAGCCTACCGAGCGACATGTACACAAGGCCACCCAAACAAGCACGTTCCGTTAAGGCTTGTAGATTGCAGTAACGTTGTAACTCCGACGGATAAAAGCAAAAGGAAAACAACGAGGAGGAGCGGGGGCAAGGTCACGAGCTGGCGACAAGCCACTTGTTGTGCAATCAGCTAGGTGGAAAGGGCTAAAAGGAATCCACAGGGCGACGGTAACAGAAGCAGCCGTTTGCTTGAGGACAGTTTCCTCGTTCTGGGTTCCTTTGAGTACGATCCCCAATACGAATTGCACATGCAACCTTCATTCAACCAGTAGGCAACAAGGCGTTCAGGTCGCTTCCATGTGTTTCTCGTCTAATCTGCCACGCTAATCTTGTTCCACGAAACAAAATCGTTACGCACGCCCGACATACACATATAGCTAACAGTTATAGCAGACGTTGTGTGTTTACAAATACATGGTCGTACAATACGAGTGGATATAGGTGTTGTGCTACACGCCTCAATCTTTCATTATAATTCTATAATTTACAAGGACACAAAAATATCTTACTTCGAAATCAGGAGAAATAAAAAAAAACTTTATTTATAAGCGAGATAATAATAGCTAGTCATGCTATCAATAGCAATAATAATAATAACAATAACAATAAAATAATAATGATTTAAGCACAAATGACAATGAATGTAAGCAGTACGGCACTAACCATTGAAGCTGGAAATCGCCGAGTTCGTCACGGTTCCGGACACTTCTCCAGGATGTACCTATTTAAATCGCGGTCTGCTATTAAAAGCGTCAAAAGTGAGTATGCAGCTCAACGATATTGTTTACTGAATAATGAAGACTCTGCCATTAACATCGTCGAATAGTTTACCAAGATAAAGAAAAGGAAGAGAAGCAGCGAGAAAGACAGAGAAAACCATTTGGTGTGCCCGCCGACAGCCCCTTCATGTGGGCGCCACCGGCGCGGTGGCTAACACAAAAAATGCGAATTTCCCTGTCAAATTTAAAGACTGCTCATCGTCACTGAATTATCGCTGGATCATTAGGCTAAAAAGAAATGTTGTGTAGCCGGTGCGTCATTAAAGCTATCGAACTGCGATTCTGGTTCAAGTGAAAACACCGACAGCTATGGCAGGCGACTTCGCTCGATCTTCTATCGTATATCGTGTCGTTCTATAGTATTAATGCACTCACTGGCCATCACCACCACGGTCCTTACAAGTCCAGGGTAGCGGTGCCGACATGGGTAGGAAGTAGCGCGATAAAAAAGCAACACGATCGTTGCTTCTATCAACGTGCAGCAAGCCACCATACCCACGATAACAAGAAAAGCCTAAAAGAAAATACATTGACTGGCTACACAAGCAGCGAAGATGGCCAACGACGACTCCGGAATCAACAATATTAGCAGCGGCAATGTCGTCGCCTAACCTAAACAGGACAAATACAGAATGTGCCAAAGGAATCGTAGTTGGGAACGTGCCCGACGGTTACCCATGAAATTGAGAGGATCAAGGGATACACCTTTTGAAGTGGGCGTTTGCCGCCTACCTCGGCCTTCTCGTGCAGAGATCAGAGTGTAGATAGCTGTGGTTCCAGGCGTATTATAGGAATGAAAAAAAAGGTGCTATCTTCCTGTACGTGCCGGCTAGATTTACTGATTTACCTCACACTTGTTAGGAATCTTAAGGAGGACAAATCGGAACGGGACATATTTATGCTCAGTGCTAGGCAAGTTCTGTATGTAGGCCGGCCGACTACTAAATATCGTCAATCTTATCTTGTTCATCATCCCTTGGTCCTACTGAATGTTCATCCGCACGCTTGGTGTGCTTTTGGCGCTACCACAGCGATTGTTGAATGGGTGTTATGTGAACTGATTTCAATTTTTTGACGAACCCACGGTGGGCAATATGGGCTGTCACGCGGCTGCCTGACGACTATTGCTACCTATAGAGACCTATAGAACTCCAACGAATGATACTATCACTTTTTTTCATTCAGCTATGGTCAGCTGGCTGGTTTAGTGTGAAGCAAGCATATAAACTAGACACTTCAACCATATGCAACTATCCAGTGTTGCGTTCGGGATTTTCAGGGAGTAACTGCATTCGTCACGCGTGACGCTTAGTGCGTACTATAAGACGAAGTACCGCATATCTTAATGTACCAGTTGGCAGACGTCATTTTATGACCGTTTCAAAATAGCATTTATCGTTTCACAACAAGAATTACTTCATGTTACGGCATGATGACCGTTAATGTGTTAGCAGTCCTTAACGAACATCATTCGTTGTTTAGTACTAAATTCAGAGTCGGCCACAGAGACGTCGTAGCCTTTTTTCTTGCGTTGCACATTCTACTTTAGAACAAGTAGACTAAACTGAAGTTCAAACAGATGGCATCTTCGGCAGACCTCAAACGAAATTTTGGTACCGCATGCAAACCGGCAAAAAACTACAATTACATTTCGTCTCTTACCTGCTATTGTACACAGAATAATTTACCTCATCGCATACGTCATACGTTTATTTGTGTTCCAGCTTACGTCGACCGTCAAAGGGAGGATTCGGACTAATTGGAAATCTGGAATTTTGGCAGCGTAAATTGGAAAGAGGAGCAAGAAAGTAGCGAATCAGATGACAATTTAGTATATACACAAAAATCCATAATCGCATAAAGCCAATTATAGCGTTATTTGCAAAACCTGTAAACCATGTGACGCACTTTTCAGCACGATTTAGTGAAGGTAGATTCGATATCAACGTAACTGTAGTCGTACATCAATTACACGTTAACATCGATCAACATACGTATCACTATTAGTTTTGCCGTTCAAGAAGGCCTTTCGCTGTGACAGAGATCACAATGGCATCGTCATCGTCTGATCCTTGTTCTTTAGGCTCCCTTATATCCAGAACGGCGCACGCAGAAACAATATAATCGAATATTGTTCCATTAAGGTGCTAACTATTCGCGTACAAGTCAGTAGGCAGGAATGCTTTGGGTGCTTCGCCTTCGATGACGGTCTTCCACAGAGGGCCGTCAAAGGCGGAGAGGACAGAATCGTGGCATGCCGAAAATTTACTAAACCAGACAGCCATCGTATTTTCATTGATGTGTCAGCGGCGCATGCGCTGGGCTCAAGGAAGTACGGTTTGTCATGACGATGACAAAACACTCTTAAATGGACTTTACCGACGTTAGTCCTTTCTTGTTACGCAATCGACTCGACTAACGAAAGTGGTTTCTATTATGGTGCGTCTGGCGGCTCTCATTGTTTCGCTAAAAGAAAACCTTCTGAATGGGTCAAATAGAATGGCTGAAATTCTCTTAATGTTATATGAACCCTTGTATATGCGTCGAGGACGTCTAGACGCTCCTGAGACAAACGGGTATGAGAACTGAGCTCCTGTTCCCCACATTTAGATACTTCTGTATGGGCGTTTAATCGTCCATAGACCTTACTGACGATAATCAAGTTGGCTATTGAAGATGTCGCAGATGATATTACTTCCACTAACCAAATCGATTATGGCCAAACTAAATTGGTCAAATAAACATTCAATGTATTCGACGGCGTCTGTCATTCATTTGTTCAGCGCTAAGGCTTGACCTATAAAACGTATGATTAATTATAAAGAGAGTCAATCTTATCATATAAATTGCTTCCTACGATATCATTCTTATCCCTAAGGTCGTCCATGTTTGTATAAATGGAGCAATGACAGGCTAATGCCCTTAATTCCCAAATACTCCAATTCTCTAATCACTGTCATTCCATCTCATCCTATCACCCTCTCGCTTATGCAACGCTGTATCCTTTTTGGCGTTCGTTTTGTATCGCTTTGCCAGTGTTAGCGCTACCGCTGCAGCTGCAACTGCTGTGGCTGGAACAGCTGAGTAGTCTGGAAGCTATTGATACTCTTGTGAAAGCGAGCCAGCCCAGTCTCATCCGGCCGTCCCTTTATTGCAAAGCTAGCGCCAAAACGTGGCAGCTACAAGACCCTACGCTTGAGACCTAGTAAGGAAGGAGAGAAGGGCTTATATATATATTAGGCTCAGGGCTATACAGTTATCGGATGAACTCCGGTGTAGGCGGACGAGCTAAGGGCAGTGAGCGGACGTATTAAAAGTTGTTGAGCAAACATGGCGTCGTTCGCACCTATTAACTGAGTACTCACTCGGATTCTATTTCGTCGAGCGAACAGGCTCGATGGATGCAGACCAGTTAAAGCCGAAACCTCTCGCCGTTCCATAGTATGATGCGTTAAGGCCACCGAGAACCAACACCGAAAGAGTGCGAGCTATTTAGAAAAGCGACAGGCCGAAGGCAGAGCTGAGATACATTGGGACTAACCGCGGTTTATTTGGGATTTACACTATTATGGCATTAGAGCGTTGATGGGCGTGTCGAGGCACTCAATCTCCCTCCTGAAGGAAATGACCGACTGGTACACACGCTCATAGGAGTACACATAAGCCGACACATACACGATCAGGCACACATTTACACAGCCAAGTCAGCTAACAAGCGGTAAAGGCTGATGGAATGGAGACAGCGATCCAGTCTTTCGCTAAATCATGAAACACGGAGTGAGGCAAGCCAAAGAAGCTACTATTATTGCAAACTCCTGGGGGTGAACGAAACAGTGCACATACTGAACAATGGGCGATATGAATGTTGGCTACGGTGGCAGCAGTACAAGGCGACGCGAATGCTCGATATACTATAGAACGTATAGACTAACCAATAGCAAAACCACTCGAAAGTAAGATAAGGGGCAGATTGCGCGGAACAAGACGGGAGCGATCTCCACCCTCTAATACCGCTAACTCAGCTATATTCTGTAGTCCCTGTTTGTCGACGTTGTTACTATAAAGAAACAATCGTCCGAGTTGCACCCGCTGTCGACAACAAGTTAATTGGTGCTCAGTACGTATATTACATAGTTCTTTTTAACATTAATAGTTCTTTTTAGTCAGTGCGGCAGGAATTGCAGTGAAAGTATTACCTCCTGTCTAGGCTGTTTGCTTTTGTGCTACTTGTGTCCTAAAGGAAACAGTTGTTTTTTTTTTCGAACATTTTAGTAGGAAATTGAACTCCTATATTCGTTAAATAAAATCAAATAAATACACCTTTCTACAAATTGCGCGAGAAAGAACTTGTTCGGCCTAATACAACTATTTCGATAGTCTATAATGCAAAAACAGTGCGCCAAAAAAAACAGTCGTAACTACGGTTCAATAAGTGGTTTGCTGCATCTTAGTGCAGGAGCCAATTAATTCATCGTCGTTGCGGCGGCCATCTTCCGAGCTTGCTATGGTCTATATATTTCACTTCTACCAAAGAGACATTAGCAAAAATCAAATAGATAATAGAGCAAAGCATAGTTATCTCTTATTATAATAACTCTAATATCTTTTCATTAACAAGTATTATCATAATCTTCGAATCTTGTCGTTATATTAGCTGTTTTTTTGAGAATGGGTCTATTGTGGAAATAGTATAACCCACACTTCAGAGCTAAGAGCCACCAAAAAATATTCTAGCCGAGGTATTGACTATGTATCATAGTTTAAGCCAAACCGGTCGTGAATTTCCTGAAAAGTACCTTTAAGATGGTTAGAAATAACTTGAATTTAGCCTCAATTAACTTGAAAATTGAAACTGAAAAAATTGACGTTAAAAAATTACGCGCTTCTATGTTATGTTTCTGGTGGTAATTATAGGCTCTGTGAATCGGTCACAGAAGTATTTCGCTATGTAATGTCGATTTAATGTGACAGTAATTATAAAGAAAGTTATCACAGGCGTATAATATGCTATATATCACATACCGACACACTAAATCCTACATAATGTCTGCGGATTATTTACCTAGTTCGTATTTTATAATCGTCGCAAAAAATTGCTCTCTGTATACTCTGATCGACTTCAGCGTTTAAGCTCACCTAAGATCTATAGTCTATATAACAGGCATTTAACCTAAGGTACGACCCATTTTTAGTTCGCTAGATTAGTTTCATTCTTAGTGGAGTTACATCTTCAACCTAATATGATTTCAATTAGAACCCTTCTTCAGGATGTGAAAGTTTCAAGTTTTGTTTATTTTATGGTATCCACTACTTATCTATTATCTTCCTAGCTAAAAACTGAGACGTGCAAGTGATATGGGCTTGTATTACACTTTTACTCACGAACTGCAAGAGTCCTAACAACTTTGCGGAAATACATAATTCCTTAACTTGACCATCACCCCACTCTCAACCTGCAATAAATTAAACAGACCGTGAGATTTATGTACTCGCTGGTTCACTGCAGGAGTCCAGCCCTTAACAGCTAGTCTCTGACCTTCTTCGCGGAGTAAAAGCAAAACAGCGAAGGAGAAGACCTTGCATGAGTTGGAGAACGTATCTTGTCGAGCGATGCGACTTTACGCCACTCTTCATGATGCTTCGTCATACATAACCAGCCAATCTAAAGATGAGCCCGCTTTGTAGCGGGAGTACGAGCGCGAGTAGGAGCAGCGTTGAGCATAGGAGTCGAAGGAACCGTCAGAACATTACCACCCTTCGTAGCCTCATGAATACACCATCTAAGTTGCTCTTATTTTGGCGTCTTTTCTATGTCATCCGTAAAACGCCGCTGCCCTTCATTCGTCGCTCTGTTCTTTTATTCTTGTTCCGCGCCCTTTCGCCTCCCAACCTCGGAACGTCCTTTCCGTTTCAGGAACATAATATGAGTTTACGCTTTAGCGGTCATGAGCGCGCCGTTCAGCTCTTCCCTGACATAATTCCCACAAATCTTCACTCCCGTTCTCGTTTCCACCCTCTTCTTTTAGGCAGTCTGCAAGCTTTTACGACGAATGCCCATCCCCTGCTATAGTGGGCTTATGCAAGTCCACGCAACTCCTCCGGTGGCTTCGCTTGCCTGCCTTCGATGCCGCAATTGCAGAGATTTCCTTTGCGATAAGCAAATGCTCAGACATTCTCCGGCCAGGCAGATCCACCACTTCCGTCCCGTTGCCTTTTGCTTCTTTTATCAGCAGCATTACTAGGCCACGTTATTTGCCACGTGACAGACAGATCTATCGGGCAGAAGATCCGCGACCAGTACGAACGATGATTATAATGATGATGTGGTTGGCGATGATAGTGGAGAACAACAGTAACGGCATCGTTGGCAGCAGCAGCGTCAGAAAAGAACACTGCAGCCGCTGTCATTGTCGTTTCCTTGAATTTAAGCAAGGGTGTTAAAGATACACAATTCAGGTTCGAAGCCTGCCACACGACGCAGTTTGCGCCCTACACCATAGAGAATGTTTGAAATGCGATAACGAGCGATAAAGAGAAGCCGGAGAGCGATATGACATAGCCGGCTACAGAAGGATCCGAGTGAAGAAATCGACAGCCGGATAGAGATGGCGCAGGCAGGGCAGCAAGTGGCTACCGACGAAGACAAAATCCAAGGAGTATTTAGAGAAAGCATTTCTAGGTATCTTATGCCCCTGTCAAGAAGGCTCAGAAGATAGCCAGACAACAGCAACGATGAGAAGACGAAAACTTCAGCTTTTCTAGTGCCTAGTATGCCTGAAGCGGCTATTACTATTGAGGTCCTTATTACTGCAAAACAGAACACGTCAGCAAACAGCAGGACAACATGTACGAAAGCAGAATAGCCAGTATGCCTACATTTGTTGTGCGGATAGAAGCGAGGATGATATCAGCTGTGGCGAACGTTTTCCCCCATTTCAATGGCCGCTTGCCCTTTTTCACCATTCTTGGCTTCGTTTCATCCTCGTGTTGTCCTGATTCTCACTGATGTGGCGGTCGGAAGAAAGAACTAGAAGAGGAAGCGACGCGGTCTGTTTTTCCATACCGAATTGCTATGGCTGCTACTGGGTAGGTACCGCTGAGAACGAAGACGGTGCAGTAAGTGAACTCGCTCTCGGCCGGGCGGTCCGAGTGAAAAGACGCGAACGGCAATGGACGAGATAGGGATTGTAATAAAAGCCATCGAATTACCTCAAGCAGCACCGACTGTTCGTTTGCTGCCTTATACTCTAGCAAAGAAGTGGCACGCGATGAAGCTCAGATTACGATGAAAACAGAAGTATGCGTGAATACTTCAAAAATCGAAAAACAGATTTCAAAACATAGCATAAACTGAGTCCGTAAAGAAAGAATTATATATAGATAACATCCTTGATGGTTCGCTGGTTCAAGCCCCGTCACTGAAATCCACTACACAAAAGATATCACTAGTTAACAATCTCTATCCATATGAATTGTGAGGTTCATAGAAAAGTTAGGAAATACCCAATCACTAGAGTTGCTTCCACTTTTTCTTTTCTCATTTCTCCAGTTAATTGATATAAACGTTGGAAAAGAAAACGCAAAGACGAAAACGTTTGCTTTGCATTCGCGCAGACGCGCACCCCTTCACCTGTCGCTTTGTGTCGCTTCGTATGACCTGTGTGTGTATGCGCAATGTGTCCCTTAACCGTCTCAGTGCTGTATTAACGCTTGCGTCCAGCAGCGCACGAAGGCCGGTGGCCGAGCTAAAACGGACGACTTGTGCCAGCATCATTATTCCTAGTTGTACTGTTCTCTACCCCGTAATGCGTAAGCGTAGGAGTGCGTTGGGTCATGAAACGCGGGCAGACGAATCGAGAGTCTGCCACTACAGGACAAAGTGTCGAAGCGATCAGAGGAGCCGTGATGCTTTTCTCGTTATCATTGTGCATCAAGCTGCGACGGGCTTAAGGCTTCTTTTCACCCAGTAGAACTAAAACTCTCCGTTGTCGAATCCCCGATATATGGGGAAACATTCAGTATTTTTCTCGCCAGTAGTCGAAAACCAATGACTCTCTTTGGTTAGCCATACTAAGAGAGGGAGATACAACAGGCGGGTCACCTCTGCGTTTGTTACATCGGCTATAAGTGAGCCATTCTGGAAACTCGCGAAATATAAACGAGTATTTTGCCGGCAGCTGGCGTAGAAAACAAGGCCGACTCGATGCACAGGAATGTACTACTGTCCAGCTTCATACCAGGTACGTATATACACGTTAAATACTTTAGTCGCATGTTTGCCGACTAAACTGACTGACAGGCAGCGTGGATAAATAGGTCCTTGCCGAATAGGCCGCACAGCAGGAAAGCGGCCGCTATAAACAGGGAAACAAAAGAAAAGACGGTTCTGAAGTGGGGCTAGCTGAGGGAAAAATATTGACGCAACTCTGGCACATTCGAACAATATCTGAAGGCATTTTCTTGTTTAGTCGAACCGTGCACTAAGAAAAACGGGGTCTATGTAGGTAGATAAGGTAAAATAGAATAGACACCTTGATAAATCTAATAGGTACATACGTATGTTATCATAAATGCTGATGGTAAATAGCGTTGATAACGGCACATATTGATGGTCATTTAGGCACAGTGAGCGTTCGCTGCAAATCAGTCATAGATAGCCTGCTGTCAATGTCTTATGTGAATGACAGATCACATCTTAAATCTGTCTCAAACAAAATGCTTTGGTAGCAACGCAAGCAGCGATACACACTATGGTACACCGGAGAAGACTTAGGGATTGGACACGCTGTTAAGATAACTTATGCAACCGTAATCAGTAAGTGGAATCTTCAGCCGGCCGAGCTGGACAGGCATGACTATGCATGTGAAATGTGCCACACACATGGCAACTACGTTTATCGGACTTACACGAACTTTTAATGAACTTACACGAATATCTACACAAAGATTTTAGCACTTATAACTTTTACCTCATATCTTCATCGAGTTCAAGAAGCAGTGCGCAATTATTTCGCTTCTAATCGCTACTCATGTATCCAAAAATGTATAAGTATGCATCAATTGAACATTGCTTAAGATTTAACGTATACGTAGAACTTAAATTGCGCATTAATAAAATCCTGAATTTAGAAAGTAAACTTTGGAATGGGCGCCCTGGTAACAACGCAGTGTAATAACATGCTTGCCTAATGTAATTTAAGTTCGGCAGTAGACACACCTCGTTTTGTGCTGGGAGCCATCTTATTGAAACAGTGCTTAACGGTTCTATTCGATTTCGGTAACATCCTTTCATAACGATCCGCCATTGTAGTTAGTCCTCCGCTGTCAAGGTGCTATGTTCAATAGCACATATTTTCTTAGCACCTTATTAGCAGATTTCCTCGAGCGTAGAATTATCACACGCGTGAATGTCTGTGCTGAACGAAGACTCGACTTGTAGTTATGAGTTTCATATCATATAATGCATCGAGCTATCAGTATGACGGCAGGCGTTGTGGCGGCAAACAGCTTAATATCGTATCTGAGCAAAGAAATGCTCATATTCATGTATTAGATTGCAATTAAGTTAAAGTAAGAAGTTGCACCGTTCTGTGAACAGCGTTGTTGTGCCATTTGTCAGTCGAAAGCTGATGTTTAAGTATGTCAATATGTACCACTGTGTGTCTAATGATTGGTAAGGGGTATACGTTTAAACCTGCCAAATTCAAATAGTCGGCACACTACACGGTGTGCTTAAGTGAGCTGTCACGCTAGGAAACCACGTTAGCGGCCCGACAATACAGCCCCTTCCTACTGTCGTCACTGTGTGACATATTATCCTGCCATGGGTCTGGACATCCCGTGAGTTCTTCAACGAATCAGCTAATGTAGCCAATGCATTAGTATATTTCTCGGAAACGCCACGTAATTATATTGGCATACTTACAAACTGCCGACAATATTTTGTACTAGACGAATAAACACAGCAGTAATCATACGGTTAGTCGTACAGGTAAAACCAATGCGAAAGGTGATCAGTGCAAGCTAAGCAGTAATCCGGCTTTAAGCTGACTATTGTAAGTCTATTGTACAATTAAAAGATACATCGGGTAGCTTAATGCAGAACGGGAGACTATGACATGTTTCTACGATAGGTATCCGGATCGTAGCGTGTTTGGCATCGCCATCCGAACGCGGGAACCAACTCTGCGCTTATATAGTACATTCGCATGCCATGGGAGGAGGTGGGTCGAATGAATGTTCGGTAATTTTTGGCAGAATTGCTAGGTTTGGGTCGGAAGCAGGTGACGCGGCGACAGAGAACCTAACCTGATCAAGAGAGCGGTTGTACTCGCAAGTTGTATACTAAAGGTTGCGTTTTAGTTACAAGATGATCAGCTAAGTTGAGTCCCATCTATCGCTAGGCTGGCCGTAGCGTTCTTAATGAGGAGATCTCTGAGGAGTTGACTGTGTCTTCAGATGTTCGGTGGTCTGCCCACGTATGTAATGCGCACGCATCCTTTCTACGAGAGCTCACTCTTGGCTTACCTTATTCCACCGAATGTCCAAACCTGTTGCGGCTTCCGGTGCTATGCCTCTTACCAACTTTCGTATCGCCACCACAACTTTCTCTAGGTTGGATTCTTGCTGTCTTATAGGGTAGCGCAGAAATCTTACGGAGTTTGTCTCTATTGAGCCCTTCTATTCCCTCTAGTTTAGCTATCTACATTACGAGCATGCATACGCGCCCGCGCTGTACGAAGCGGTGAACATGTCTGGCCTTGCTTGTGTGTGTGTTATGCGAGTATGGGTGTATTTTTCGTTGTTGTCGTATGCCTCGCCAGGGGCAATTCAGATAGCATTTAAAGGGTTGAACAGTCCCAAGAGTAATAGGCTGGTTCAGATTCAATTTTCCCCAACAAGAAGGAGATATGATTCTTGGAGGTCGACTACTTGCTGCCAAACTTCTCTTGGGTCCTTCTGCACGCTAGCTTCTGCATCTCTGAGCAGTCGATGTTGAGCTGGTTGTGTGGCATTGATAATAAGCAGGACCCCAGCTCTTCTGACACGGCAGCCGGCTCTAAATAGCAGGAACGACGACCGAGACAGGCCAACGAAGAAAGCTCGGTACCAGTATAGCTTATTTACCCCGAATGCCGACAGCTTCGTGCAATGTGACCTTTCGAAGCGGTGCCATTTGGTCGAGAGGATAACCTATGGGAAATGGTTGAGTGAAAGGCATGCATCAACGAGGAGTGGCGGACGCTCGTGGCGTAGAGACCGGTTGCAATCGCTCGCGGATGACGTATGCGAATGAAAAATAGAGCGGGAGAGATGGGAAAGGGGGAGACGGAGGGAGCGGCTAGAAGGCAGAGAACTGATGCCGAGACAACACCTCGGGGAGTTCCAGAGCTGGCAATATACTGGACTAGGCAGATGCATTATACGTAGTCTGCAGCAGACAGGTATATATCGCAAGATGATGTCGAAAAAGTTACTATCTCAATGATGATTCCTTTTATGCAAATGTGTTTGCTAGTTGTCTCTCTGCTATTTCGCTGTCCCCTAGCTGCATGTAATGATATATTCGTACGTCCATGCTGGTTCTTGGCGTATGCATATGCTAAGTTGAATGTCTGTAAGTTGATAAAAATGTGCGTTTATTTCCGACCACCGTGCATGTGATGATAAGAAGTGCAGGCCGAACAAACCGTGTGAGGGTTGAAACAAGTGACCTGCTTGCTTGTAGATGTCATTGAGACCCCTTGGGGAAGCAGTAGTTATGTTGGCAGCCCGTGTAGCTTGTACAGATAGACACAATTGCAACATGTATAATTCCATAGCTTGTACAATAGCTTTTAACTAGATAAATGAGACACGTGAAATGTATAACATCCCTAACATTGATCGGCAGTTATTTAGATCTGGCACGTAGGTAATGTGCTTCTAATATATGCATATGTACAGCGGCCTACCGAACAATTAGGGCCGAAGGCTGGGGTAGCTCTATTGTACATGGGCAAAGCAAATAAATGGCGTTTAGTAGTCGCTGGATACGTTATCGAGTGTTATTCTGACAGCGGTTCGACCATCGTTTGCTATGCCAACCGCTATCTATGGGGGGAGGCGGAAAGGGCTATCTGTAGATACGTTAGAAATCGCTCGGTAAGATGGAGCGGTCTCAAAGGACTCGTTCGTCAGAACCTCTGCAAGAAACCTGGCGCCTGTTTGTTTCTGACACCAGTGGGTGGATGCATTTCTTCTCACTCTCACACCCTGATCATCAAAACGGACCCAACACAGCATCCTGAAATAGACTGTGTGTATGAACCTAACAAGTAGCCTGTTTTCGCTTACCGACTAGAAAAAATGCTCTGCCACACGTCATTGTGTCCAATGCAATACAGGCTATTTTGCATAACAATTTTTACACGATTTATTAATGGACGACAGTGCTCTTTACGGCGGAATAGTTGTTGTTATGAGTACGACCACGACCACGACCACGACCACGAGCTTCGTATCAGTCCCTGTTTGTTGACTATCAAAGGAAAGCTTTCAGCTGAATTCTTGTACTGTCTATCTAATATGACTTTTCGGGAAAGAGAGTGAAGTGAATACCTAAATGGTTGAATAAAGTTATTAAATTATAATAGTACTATTCGATTAATCAGATGTACTTAACAGAATGTTTCAAAATTTATATATGCTACTGCTGCTATCATAATATCGAACCATCGAAGTTAACTTGTACTGGCCTACTTATAAGTATCGTTTGTTCCAGTTTACCGCCTAATCTGCCTAATCAAGCATTACTTATAAATGTATCTTAGATTTTACGCACACTGAACAAAAAAATAAGCGAAGAAGACTAGGTAGTCTGACTACATTTTTCGCCAGGCCGATGTTGCAAAGGCAGCACTGGCAAGAAACAGCGATAGGGTGAACTTTAGAACCACTAGAACTGCTTAGCGTTTTTGATACATAACGCTGAGTAATTCCAATTAACATGTAATTGAGTTGAATTGGATAGAAATCGAAATACCAGAGGGCAGTTGAAATATATGAAATGCTTCTTCGGAAAGCCCAATTTTCTCTTAATCCTTTGTGCGCAGTTCGCCAAAGTCCCCTGTGCCAGATGACCTCGTCGAACGTCGTAGTGAAAATATTCTAGGAGTTGGTTAAAAGATAAGGCTTTTGTACGAAAGGGCTGATATCTAAGGCCTATTTTCGTACAAGAAGGATACTCCATATTGCAAATTGATTCGGCTGTTTTGCTCGTATGTATACGTAAGCTCGTTCCATGCAGAATGGGCCAACGTGCATGCTGTTATCGTCGGAACTATATAGATGAATTTGTTCCATACAGCCAAAACAAGCAACTTAGAGCCACTAGTAGCCATAGCATGTTTAAAGTTAATTAATGTTAGTATCTATCGATAAATTGTTAACGGCCCGTCGTCTGCTCGCGTTATCCATGCGTATACATTTACAGTATCCGGTCTGAGCGTTGCTCTATCAAGGAGCGTAAGGACACGTCTACTATTAGCGGCACTTTATATTAAGAAGCCATCATAGATCCAGTACTTCAGAATGGCAAACCACTTAAGCTTGGCCAGCGAACAATACGTCAAACAGCATGTCAGTACCTAAGCTGTAAGTCATACTTTAAAAATTATACACATAGATTCCAAGCATCACAAAACAACACGGACTTGATGTATTTCTAAGTCCGAGACGCTAGACCTCATGTGTTTCTGTTAAAAACCTGTTCGCCAATCGGTTACCTGTACAGAGACCGGCTGAATGCCGAAAGCCTGTATTTTTTCAGAAAATTTTCCTCCCTAACTCTAAAACTGTCTTGAACAAACAAAAGTCGTTCTACTGAGATTTCCTCTGTCTTTACCAACTTCGGAAAGTTCTCGAGGCAGATAGTGTCTCACGCTGCGACTCGTCTTTCCTTGAAGGTTGCTCGGTTCAGTCCCCAAAAGATTGGCACCAAATAAAGCGTATTACCTAGTGAAGGAGGAACTGAGCAAAAGGGGGCATCCGCACACAGTGGGGCGCTATGATACAACGTTGGAAAGGCCAGTAGGGCGAGTGGCGTCACTTGATGGGTTGTTGTTTGGTTGGCCTGCGGGAACCCAGAATGGGTTGACTGGATACAGTCTGTCTGAATGGAGTCAAGTGATGCGCGAGAGTGAATGGTCCCGAGGCGGGCAAAGAGCTTCTTGAAAAGTTGTTGGGCAGTGGGGGCTGGTGGTGTTGTGGGCAGTGTTGTCACTCAGAGCGCTCCTCAAGCGCGAATACGGGTCTCGGTTGGCTTAGCCGGCTCGTTCGTTTGCCCCCCAATTCCTTCAGGCCTTGAAAACTTCCCAGCAACCCGTTATGGCTTGCAGGAAAGCGTTCGGACGAGGAGTATCGAGCTAATACTAGCCTACTACTGCTTTTGTTGCCGTTGCTGATGCTTCGTGGCGCCATATCTCTTATTCTCCGTTTCACTTCATATACGCCCGCGCGGCTTTTGCTGCTCCCCCTTCTTTGTTACCATTCTCTTCAGTCTTTCATCCTTTTGAAAACGATGTGGCTAGTCCAGGAGCACCATCTCGTCCACTGGTGGGAAGAGACGCTCGCAGGAAGCCCCCACTTCTGTTCTTGCTTTTGCATTGTTACCATTTCTACGGTTACGTTTTGTGGTGTGATGCGCCATTAGCTGGCTTCCTGCCAAATGCTCAACCTCCCGTGACAAAGCAGTTTTCGTCACAACGTATTCGCCGCTCCGTCGAAACCTTGACTTCTATGTTATGACCAATAGGTCAATACATATGACCAATATATAGTGTCAATGTAGCGATGTAAGCGTACAGCAGTGGGCCACTTATGACAGAACGTACATCAAATAATTTTATCTGAACTCATTCACGCGTTGTTATGAGAAAAGCTGATTTTGGGGTGCCAGTACGTCTGTCCTGGCAGCTTCGTACAATATAAATCACGAAATGCACCAATAGGCACACCAGAATCTATTGTTGTGAATGAACGTAAGACGTCTTTGGTTATTGCAAAAATGATCATCTCCGAAATTTAGCAACTAATAATCTAGTGAGAAATAGTGATATAAAAGACAGCCACTATAGCTATTTCTTATATTTGAAATTTGACAGGTGCCTTTCAGATTCAGCAATCAGGTTTCTTAGATTTAAGGTAAGGCACACCAGTAATAATGATTCTTATGACATGATACAACTGTGATATGAGCATGTCTCGCTTATAGACAACAACAAACTACACCTGTCGCTCGTCTACATACTGTATCCAATATTGTATTAAAGCGCTCAAACTTGATGATGCACGCCACAAGAGCACACATATGTACGTTATAAAACGACGACAAAGGGCCATTGGTAAGTTAAGCGAGTGACACTGGCGGGAACGTCGCGAATAAATACATCCATTTATACATACATACATACATACATAACATTCTCGTGCACCTGCCCATATTATGTCTAGCAAGAACAGGCTCTACTCTTCGGTTTTTATTCCGGTTGTTATTATTGCTGCCGCCGCTGCTGCTGCTGCTGCTGGCACAGGTGGCGTTTATGCCGGCGATGCTAGCGACGTTAGTAGCAGTTCTAGATTGGGGACCGTTGGCAGTGTTGTGCCTTTCTTTATTGAAGGTTAAATGACCCGACGCTAACCGTAGCAACGTCGCGGCTGTCCGTGGCGGCTTACGTATAAGTAAGCCATTAGTTATACATACGAAAGCAGGCGCAACGTGCACTGCGGATGAACGAGCGGACCGCCTAGCAAACAAGCAAGCGGACAAGGCGCGGGTGCTACGTCTATAATCTATACAGTCCGCCACCCACCGCCTGCCATACACGAAGAAACCGCTGAAACGTACGGGACGGAAGTGGGGTTGAAGTGGGAGAACGAACCCAGATCCAGCCTGCTCGGACCTAGCCTTTATGGCATACATGTAGTATGTAGGATGGAGAAATGGAGCCAACGACGAGGTCTTGAGCCAGACAGCAGCAGCGGTACGGGCATGAAAGAGGGCGAACGCTGGCCATTCAGCCCGCGGAAGCCTAAGAACGAAGCATACAGCAAGGATGGCAAGGCATAATACATCACCAATTTTAGCCCGAATCGAGCCAGCGTCACCGAATCCTCTACTGGCTAACTCATCCCTTCCAAGAATAACAAAAAAAGAAAAAAGACAACGACCGAAAAAAGACGTTAATAACATCGTTTGTGTCCGTCTAGGATGTATATGAAACTATAGGCCACCATATAAATCTAAAGGACCATATACCTACATATGTATAATTTATAACATATAGAAAACGATATGGAAAGCTTTTAGAATAAAATTGATTTAGAATTAAAGTAGTTTATTGTATGAACTATTATTTTTCTTATTACGAATGATTAGCGTATGGATATTGGTGAAAAGCACGAGGAAGGAACTCAGAAACCGGAAAACTGTTTAAGAGTGTACATACAGCAGTAAATCTGTGAAACTTTGGAAAGTTAAAATTAGGTGGCTTTTTAACACGATATGAATATATCCTAATACCACGTTCTCTTTGCTACGTGATGTCGACGGACGATTTCATCCAAAACATTTTGTAGATCTGAATGATTTAAATGAATGAAACCTCTTGCAGTTTTTTATTCAAAGGTCCGATACCGATGGGGTTGTACAGTCGCGGATGATTCATAAGTACGCAAGAGATCTCTAAATATTAGCTTTATATATAAACTAATAAACTTAAATCTTAATTAGATAAATATAGATAAAATTCTCCTCTGTTAACTTCCGCTGCCATACTGCATGCGCATGATATGTTATCAACAGAGGGGGTAAATAACAGTTGAGTGGTGCAAACATACACATATAAGTGAAGAATGTGGAAAATGCATAGAGAACAACATCGAAATAAGCTTTCTAGTGTAAGAGGTTCCAGGGTCTTTTTCAGTCCTTTCGTGTGAGAGAGCACTGTGGGAGAGCAGCGGCGCTGAGCCCCTTATCTCCTGTGTTCACTTTCAGCCGCCAGACCGACCGAAGTTGTAGGCGGCGGTCAGGTAGGTAGGGGGGCAGAAGCCCTGAAGGACGCGGAGCTCCGTGGTGCTCTAATACGAAGGATATCGAAATCCGATTTATCGCTCTCCCCTCCGTCATCCTATTCATCATCAAACACCTCACATGACCAGTTATCCCACCTTGCTGGCTGTCGGCCTCTATTTGTTCTTCATCTTCTTTCGTCGGATTCTGGCGTTTCCCAATCCGAGGCTGGCTTTATTCCGTCAATCTCTTCACGCTTCTTGCCCTCTCAATGGTTTGGCCGTCACTGGCGACCCGACGAATGCCCAAGTCATTCCTGGGTCGCCCCTGCCGCTGCCGTTACCTTCTGCTAACGGCCGCTTAGTACGCGTTTCATCGTCCGTTTGCGCTAATCGACTCTTGCTAACTTCTACTTTTTTCCTGCTTCGGTCTCGATTCCTCCTATTTTTTCCTGCCATTTCTTGTGAATGAGGCTCGCTGTTTTGCCTTTGACTCTACTCACTGTTAACTTTTGGCAGAGCGCGCTTTTACTTCCCACAGAACTTCCCTCCGGTTGGTTCCCTTATCGTTACCATACTTCTTGGCGGCGTCTGCAAAGCCTGTTTTTTTTTTCTTATACTCTCTACTGATTCGATGCACTAACACTTATCATGCTTTCACCCTTTCTTATCGCCACTATTGCCACCGGTCGTCATCGTCGATGTGAATGTCGAAGGCAGCCACCGATCCAGGTGAGGCCATCTAGGCAACTGCCGCTAACTCACTTACCTCAATCATCTTTTAAAGAGCACCGAGAACTTTGTCGGATGAGGCCTCGGAAAGACCTGACAGTCCGACAGTTTTACCCTATAGGAGACTGGGCTGAAGATGGGGCGCAACGTGAAGAGTATGCAGGGAGCAAAAATATGTCCGCATAGAACCATGACAGCGGTAGTGCTATCGATAACCACTAACCGAGATTAAGAAAACAAAAAATATGTTGGAGAAAACTTGTTCACGCAGAAAGGGCACCATTTAGGGAGGAAGACGAATAGAAATGTACGAACTCTCACCCATAAGTCGGATTAAACGCGCTGAGAAATGGGCTATATATTAATCAACGGCTATTTCGATACATGATATAAATATATGGATACTATTTATTATGTACATTAGGTATATAGAAGCAAAAAACGACTAGGGAAAGACTATGTACAATTAAACACGCAATGTGCCAGCCCCGCTATTACATCACATCACACGGATACATCCTCGCTAATGCAAACAAAGGACATGAAATAGGCGAACCACCACTGTTTCTAGTAGTTCAAGTAATTACGGCTTCAGCTTTCTAAATCGAGCATCGCGCAGATGCAGGTCGTCTCGTTTCTTATTTATCTACCTCTGCTTAATAATCGTTCTGGAATTATTTTTCACGTATGACCAGAAAAGATCGTGGTTTGACGGGAGCACGCTATTGTTGAAAGTTGTGCGGTCTGTACCTATTCAGAAGCGGCCTTAAATAATGTACTTAACCTTAACTTAATGTAACCTAACCTATATGCAAATAAAAAATAAGCGCTTATAAGCGTTAAATAAAAAGGGAAAAACAGCTAAAAAAAAAAAAGCCACTATTTCATTTTCACTGCTTCAGACTTTTTTTTTTAACATACAAGAACATATCGCACTTCACTGGGTCAAACGTGCAATGGGACAGCAGCCCAAAGAAGTAAAAGGCCAGTACTTTTGTCAAGTTCGAATTCACAGAGGAAAAGTTTCGGGACCGATTATTGAATGTACACCCTTATACGCTAAAATTCTTATTTATAAAATATTGTCCTCAAGCAAATGTTGCTTGATATTTTGCTGCCGTAGTATTTTAATCTGATAACATGTGACAATAGTTTCAGGTTGACTTACTTATTTGTTATTACTTATTATACTATAACTTACGTGGCTTATTTAAGGGAGCACTATACCGAAAAAGCTACCATACCACAGTCTGCCGCTAGCCTTAGCTTAGCGATTGCTTATCTAGTTTCTACTGAACGTTAAACGGTGCTGTTAAACTAGACTTTACATAGCATACCGAAGCAAATTTCTGCGTTGAAATTTTAACTGTTTTTTCGACCCTAGATGGTCCTGAAAGCCGGCTCATTAAGACGTGAAATCTGCCCGGATGGCAGTTATTATACGCAATTGAAATATTATAAGTGAAGTTTTTACTCTTCACTGGTCTATCTTTAGCTTACCCGGCAAATCTGCTTTGACTATCTGGTTACCCATCACTGAATAATACCTTGCTTTTCAATCACACTCTCCGTAACGTATTTTAGATAATACGTAAACATGCTTATTAAATAAATTACCTTTAGGATAGGTTAGATCTAGGTTATTATTCAATTAACTAACGATAAATAAACAAGATAAGCGTCGAGTCAGTCGGGATTTAATCGCACTTTTTGTCACCTAATGAGCGTTTGGCACCTTGTAGGGCTGACTATTTGAGCAGAACTGTTGTATCTGGATGGGTATGCCGTTTTCAGCATTCGTCAGGGCTTTAGGTTATATTCAGTTACGTGGGGGGGGGGGGTGGAGGGTCGGATCTAACCTAAACCCTTCCCGAAAATGGTGTCATTAGCTCTCCCGAATTCACCGGCTGAGTCGCTGCTCTCTTTCAGAGGTTGGATGGTTGGGTCTTGCCCCCTTTGTTTGTCCACCGGTGTACTATCTAACGGTGGACCCAGTAGTAGTCAATCAGAATGGTCCTGGAGACGACAGACTGCAGAAGAATGAGCGCATACGAACATAGATGGACTGCCGAAAGCATATTGAATAGGCAAGCAAATAGATAGACAGAGTCGTGGCTACTGAGACCGCTGCAGCAAATCATCCGACTCAGCTGATTCGTCGCGGACGACCCTGTAAGACTTCTGCTGAACCGGGACCCTTTGTCAGTTAACTGGTCATCCCTGCCTTCACTTTGGGCTTGAGTAATTATGTTAAGACAAGACGCTTTAACAACCGACGTTTTTTGTAATTCCACATGTTCAAAGTACGCTTGCTCTCGCTATGTATATGGCGGGCCTCGAATCCATCAAACCGATTTATCTCCTTGAATTCGTCGGGCATATATCGTAAGATGTGCATGTTTTTGGCCAGTCAAACAAGAAAATAGCAGGCCCAGGTGCTAGTTGACGTCTGTCATTACACAAGATGTACAAGTTGGTGGCGCGACAACAACGGAATACAATAACCCTAGGGAGCTTCGGCCTGTTGTTAGATTCAGTCAGTTTACTTTACACATCAGGCAGTGGGAAAATGACTACACGACGAAATCCCGCTAACAACTAGGAACCGTTGCCTGTGCACGATGTGTGCAGACAATATAGAGGTACATGACTTTACCATGCTTGCATTTGGCGAAAAAGAAACCGAATCAGCATTGAGGGTAAATGTGCCTAGGATATGATGTCATTTGTTTTACACTGTTGTCGTTAAGGACAATGAACAAACCTTTACTAAACTCTTTTCGGAGTTTAGTAAAGTAATAAGCGATTACTTGGAAAAAAATCAAACAGTTATAAACCGCTCCTATGAGCGTTACTGAGAGAGTTCCATGTCTATTAAGATTTTCGCTTATTGCTTGCTGTTTCCCCAAACGATGTGTCCGGTAATCAAAGTATTAACTATCGAATTATTGCATGAGGCCGTTTTCAAGCGCAATATTTTACCACAAGCCGTAAGTGTCAAGAGATTATCTTATTGCTGGGCAAAAATGACAAACCCTTTAGGTGGCTGAAAGAACGTCGCTCAAAAGGTTATTCAGATAGATAGCTCATTGCAATAAACGATACATAGTTAAAACTACCCTAACAAAGCTGATGGATCCCATATATGATCGTTTGACCGTAAGAAAGAGTAATATAGTTCATCTGATGTCCCCAAGTACAATTACTACTAATGATCATAACCGTTATAGTTCTTGACGACTATGATTCGTACCATGATGAAGAATTCGAAAGGAATATATCTGGCCGAGTAGATACGCTGTCACCAGCTTATTTCAATTAGGAAGGAATGGCTGGCGTTATTATGTCCAAGGAGAATCCCCCCTTTCTTTTTGATGTTCATTCGCCCCACATTAAAATGTATACCAAAGCAATGAACCATGCACTATTCATGATTTATTTATTAAGCAGCATCTAATGATTATAACAGCAACAGTTCCCCTTACTCGATGTATTTAACCGTCCCTTTTCCTATCGTTTGTCAGCTAATTTGCTATCGCAGAGAAGTTTTTCATGGTTTTTTCGAGGCGTTGTCGAGAACTAAACACCGACTTCCGCACATTCGTCTCAAGGCGATTACTGCCCTCGCATGATTTTGTGCGAACGTTCTGAATGCTTAATCAGAAAGACTTTGGTCTCGTACAGGAGTTCGAACAATGTAACAGCCACCTCATTACTGATAGCCGGTAATTTACCCTCAATACTTACACACTACGATAGGCTTATAGATCGCATTTTCACACGGGAGCCACTGAATAGATGTCGGCTATTGTGTCGCTTTCCATTAAAAGTACCCTTGTATGTTCCCTTTAGAAACATTAATTAGTCATTGATTGGTTGCGATCTTTACTGATACTGTTGCAATACTTTACGTAATAACGTTCAATCGCTTGCCACCGGCAAGTTTGCTGCTGAAGATCGGTAAAAATGATCCGTATTCGTCATTGCGGTTCTTGCGCGACCGTCAGCGTGCTGCATTGAGTACCCCCCCCCCCCCCCCCCAAAAAAAAAAAAGAAACTCTGTATTTAGTTTATTTACTACTAAAATATGTAATCTTAATAATAGTATCAACAATTTCTAATTCACGTTAATAGGGGTCATCTTATAAGATAAATGGAATAACCTTAACCGGCGGTTTGTCCCCAGAATGCGTTCTCTCCTGGTCTATCATACCGTGCACAAATTTATTACGTATAGGCTTCTTTGGTTCGAAGATTCAGCTGAAAGGTATATCAATAAATTGCTTTTGTTCTACTATAATAATGATATTAAATGGGGTATTCTGAGACTCACAGCAAGCCCTTTAAGGAACAAGAGATTTGAAGCGCCGAAACATTTTCTCAACTAACGGCATAGGATCATGAGAGCTAAGTGGTTACGAGATGTTATCGCTAAACGCCAAAATGTTCACGTTAACCGCGTTACACCAATATGGAACTAAATTTTATTTTTTTTTAAAGCTGCGATACAGCCGAGTAACACGATAAAATTCAGGAAAAGCTAAACATTCTGACTAGTAGCCTCTCTGATGATATCGTAAGAGACTTTCTGAGTGTTGACATTTAACCTAAGATATTCCTACTACCGACGAAACTATATTTTTGACGATTTAAGAAATAATCTACAATAAAGTTATTTTCTAAATTACTCTTACTATCGTATCGACAATACAGGGTTCGAACCATAAAACCATTGTCTAAAATTTTACTTCGACGCTCAACGGCAAACATAGGCCTCGGAGTTTGGCAATCCAGTTCAAAGGAAGATACCCTTTACAGAGCTCTAAGATTGTTTTTTTTTTTGTTGTTATTGTTTAAAGGAACAGTTTTTAGTGATCTATCTTATCTAGAAGACATATTGTTTTGCAAGTAGTAATTTGTTAAACTATTCTCGCTATCGAATACCGTAGCGAATCAAAGTAACTACAAGTCTTAGGAATACGCACTTACAGAAGTAAAACATTTGGATATAATGGAGAGTTATTTTCGGTGTCCGGCGGGATTAAATTCGTTAAATCAATTTGTTCTTTATACACTAATGTGTACGTCCGAGCTCAAATCTATGATAACATCGCAAACTTTGTTTCACCATAGTTTATACACTCATGTTGCAGCATCGAGCTACTAGCTCAGTTAACATCTAGCATCGCAGTGCTTTACTATTATCCATGATAGCCGCTTCTCCTGTTTATCACTGCTTCAAAAAAAGCTAGGGCGGTGCGGGTACGCACGCTTCTTTTCCTTGTTTATGTTTATTGCCTACACAGATTCTTAACCAATTTAACACAACAAATTAGCCAATTTGTTATTTCGAGCGCAACCTAAGGTAGTACTGAGTCCTGCCCATGTCTGACAAGCGACAGCCGCTAGCTTTGTCCGGACTAAGGGCTGCTTCTCAAAAGCCTCGTCGGCGACCACTCATTCCCCTGGCAGGCTTTTCTCGTTCATTTTTAGTACCGCTTTTCCTTCATAGGATCTGCCATCGTGTGCTTAGCGTGCCAGCTCTCTGTGAGGAATTCTGACTCCCATCTAAATAAACGTTGTATTAATTAGCGCACTATTGGCTGGCCGGCTTGCCCTGTTTCTTGCCACATTTACAGGTGCCGTTAGGTAAACGGCTACCAATAGCGCGGGAATTTTTATGCACGCCGCTCCTGGATCTGCCCATCTCATTGAGCGCGTTTAAGCTCTTCCGTTGAGTGATTTCTTCCTTACCGACTCCTTCTTTCTTGTCATCTGCGCCATTACTCGTTCTACAGCTCTTGCTTCATTTTAATATATAATAATAATGTGAGATGATTTGACAGATACATCAATTAGATAAACCTGTGGGAAGTTGTATTTATTTGACTGGAGTACTGCCTTTCAGCTTTTTCGAGTATGTGCCTGCATATAGTGCGATAAAACAGTACATATTTGAGGCTAGTACATTTAATAGACCTTTGCATGAACTTCGTCCAACTTACAAATGTGTTATTTACCCCATAGTCAGTTTACTTAAGGCGAACTTCCAGATTGTGGTAAACTTTTAAGTGTGCTTGTCTATTTTAAAATGGCTTACGATTGCTATATCAATTACTGCGATCGCTAATGACGATTAGGTACATTATAAAGTACGTTGTAATACGCAAGTATGCGAAAAACGCACCACCCCTACTTTGTTGTTGAAGGTAAGTTGACTTTTTACTTGTTCGACGCAAAAACACGGATCCAGAAAGCGGAGACGTTTTCTGACGATTACTGTCAAGATGATGCGAATCATATGGCTCTATAATTACGTCGTACTCTATAGCTTGAAACCCACTCCAACAAGTTAGCAAAAGACCTAGCGCTCTAGCAGCCCACGTAACTTAACGTAAACGGATTATCCTGTCATGAGTTAAGCACGCTAGCAAAAACAAATGCCAGCGTAAGCACTCAAAATATCTAGTTCAAACTTGTTGAAGAAGCATCACTTAACAACAGACGAGATGTGGACTATTTGAAACGGCAATAACTAATAATAGCACGGCACGTCTGATCTTGAGACTTCAGACTTTTGTCTTACTATGATGCAGATCATAGTAGTTCAGCATCCGCCGATTTCTTTTTCTTAACGTCAACGAATTTTCAAGTATATTTTAGTTTATAGGTATAATTTAACGAATATATGTTACTGCATACCTGATTCTTATTGTGTTTAATCTAAAGCCATACCTTTTTGCCGTAGCAATGGGTTCAAAGGATATTGTAAGTCTCAAGCATTTTGTCGCTCTATTATCTGAACTCCGTACACCGTTGAAGCCTCGCTTTCACTAATGTTTTGAATGGGATTTCGAAGCGTTAATCAAGCTAGCTTAATTAACTCAGCTGTTCTGGAATTAAACGTATTACTTTAAGACGAGCGAGGATAATGCAGAAAAAAAGCAGAAGCTGTGGGCTGAAGAACCGTAACGTAAGTGAAGAACCTGCACCTTCGGTTCCTTCCATCTTCAGACGACACATGCAATATATAATGAATATATGTGACTGATACGTATCCATGCATCATGACTGATACATATATATATATATATATATATATATGTAGAAAATCATAGTAGCAGCAGAAAGGAATACCGTTATTTAAGACGTTTTTGCCTTTGCCTTGAAATATGCAATGTATAATTTATCTTAAGCACCAGAAACAAAAACATACGTGTTAATATTAATAACAAGCGCGAGACGCAGTGGCAGTGGTGGTTAAAACGCTATCTGATCTGCTAGAATGAAACGAATTGTGTCATTTCTAAGTGAGCAGGTTGGGAACATCGAAAAAGAAAATACCAGCTGTAACTGATAGGGATTATGGAGAATTCGGTACGGATGATACGAAGAAGCGTCTCATATTAGTAAGTGTTTTAAATCTGCAGGTGGGAAATGACACAATGCCCATCAAGCAACACTGGCCATCTTGTAGATTTCCGACGGCGCGCCAAGCGCAATAGTCTCCTCGTCATGCTGCTGACAGTTCTAGTTCAATGAAGACAGACAAAATGATCAGAGCTGGCCGTGACTCATCGGTTCGTATTGTTGTACACCTCTTTTGCCTTGCATAAGCTGCCCTTGGAGCTGTTACCAGTTACTATGAATTCTAATTTGCTTGCAAACTATTCTGTTCCCTTGAGATAGAAAGATGTAGACGGTGCTCTTGATTAACATTAGAGAATCAGGTGGCCTCTTCGCTGTGTACGGATATAGCGGCATTTAAGCTAGCACGCAATGGTAAGTCAAAAGGACAAAATAAAAACTAATAACTAGAATTTGCTTGGACAACCCACAAACGCAGTATGAGAAAACAAAGATACGTTTAAAATGGCTTATGTACATAGATATCACGTAAATACAAATGTGTACTTAGAAAATCTTGTCGTTTTTGGCCTGTCTAGCGCAGCAGTTTTGTTTGCTTGCGTGGAAACGTAAGGTACCGTCCTGCAAAGATACCGAGTAACTTAATTTTTGAGCTAAAAACGGTGAGCTACATTGAAAGGAGAAATATCAACCATTGAGAAGGCAAGAAGACCAGGCGTGGCATTGTGTTGACAAACCCAACTCTGTTGACAGTGCGATGCCACCTTTTCAACTGAATAGTTGTTCCTTGGAACATGGCCTTATGAAGAGTCGCAGACACATGTAAATAATATATGTCATCACTTTAGGTCCAAACATTGTTTTGAAAGGATTCTCAGAGCTGTCGGTAGAATAGTTGCCTTCGTTCTTTATATCACTCGACACGTTATAATCTTATTTGCATCGTTTTTGAGAACAGACCTGCACTTCTTTATACGCATGTCTGTCGCTGTGTATTACTGTCTACAGATGGTATAAATTATGGAAAGACGTCGTACAGATACGTGAGCTGGTATTAGAGCAAACAACTGTCAGAACGCGCATAAAAACACAGGAAAAGAGGTAAAAACGTTTGTTTTTCAAGAAAACAGGAATACCTACCTAAATACAGTCTTGTCGAGAACCGTTTTAGAAAAATCTTACTAATGGATAGCCGGCACTCAGTGTTCTAATATGCGCTACACCTGTTACTGCTGCTATTAGACTGTTTTATGTCGTATTCTCGTGATCTTGTTGGACTTTCAAGTTCGATTCATGTTCCAGTAATGGCTGTCTACCACTTTTCTTTGTTGAAGACAAACTTGGAGAGAAAGATATAGAGAGTTCCTAAGCGTTAACTTTACACGCTTACTCACTTAATTTTCATAGGGTTACCGCATTGTATACCAGCCCTTAATTTTAAATGTTCCGCTGATTGCATGGCTTCAATATAATCCCTGTGGCAATAAATGAATTCGGTCTACCGCCACACTAAGCGCTGTCTTTTGCACCACACCAACAGTCCGATTCTTTCGACTAGTCCCAATCTTTTCGTACGGCTAGTTATTGTCACTTTCGTTTGATCCACGATAAAATTGTGCCTTTATTTCCACTAGTTAACCAGATATTTTCCTGTGATTTTAACTAATTTTTTAAATGTAAATGTTTGCCATTGATTGAGGTTGTGAAATGGCCATGTGATGATAAATTTAATTGGATCTTTTGAGGACTTTTATGCTTTATTGCATGCATGACTTGTGATTCATTAGTTAACAGGTGCATTTTTACAAACGGTCATATTCCAACGAAAACCCCAAATTGTGACTTCCGTTTCGATGTGAATATTTGGTAGCGCATGGACGGAGCTATCTGATACAATCATCACTGAAGTCGTACAGCAGATACGTTACGACGTGATTGTGATGACATATCATTTTCCTGCAGTAATTTTTTTCCGTTTTTTCTCCCCTTCTCGAGGTAAATGTCCAACTTCCGGATCCGTAATATCTGAATATACACGGGCACCTAAGTCGCCCCTCTAAAACTGTGTCTAAACAATAGCAGATGTTTAAATAGAGTCACTTTCATGCGCCATCCGTGACAGGCGTACTTACTAAATATAATCACCATTTACCAAGATTACATTTTCAACTTGGGACTTAAAGCGCTTACAGGATCGTTTGCGAATGCGCAAACGCTCTTTTAATGAAGGCACGGATAAGCTAGTATGCGCTGTCAGATCGAGATTTATTAGGATCCCG
This sequence comes from Varroa jacobsoni, assembly GCF_002532875.2. Taxonomy (NCBI): domain Eukaryota; kingdom Metazoa; phylum Arthropoda; class Arachnida; order Mesostigmata; family Varroidae; genus Varroa; species Varroa jacobsoni. The sequence goes on from NW_019213413.1 coordinate 79,427, forward strand.
TTCCATACATAGTATTTTTGTAGGTCCATACCTTTACTCAGTATGTACGACGTTGCAGGGCGGCCTATACTTTCTCTTCAGACACTAACTATTTCCGCTTGCATAACAGATTGCAGAATACGTAAATAAGCTTGCTGGAGAAAGTATGATAATAACATGTCATCTTTTTCATCAGACACCAGAAATTTTCAGAGCTCGGAAATCGCTTCTAACCGCTATAGGCACATGCTTTAGATCGCAAGCAAGCCAGTAATCATCCCCACGGTTGATTTTGCCATTGATGATAAGTATTTTCTCTCGAGAAAATAACTCAAAACGATCTGTTGTTTCATTGATGAGAGAGAACTAAAGAGTAAATATGCCCTCAGAGATCACCTTTCTTACCCTTCGAACATGTCTCTCGGACCCTTGCGAACAATCCATTACATGATACGCTCACTCAATCAAAATTCTTTGCTAAGGTTCTGATCGACAGATGAGAATCGTCGGAAATGTGTTTTTTTCTTTGTTGTGGAGTTCTTATTGCGCTGTACTAGAAGCTAGTTCTGCGGCTTTTGCAGCGGCATCCGAATTCGCGATGAAGTAACCCAAGAGATTTATAATCTCGATGGGGGGTTTAGTACGCCTTGAGTAATTAGATAATAGCTGATCTTCGCCCTAACTCCAAAAACGACGCTCTCCTATTTGTCACGATAAGCTTGTTCTTCTTATTTTCGGGAAAAAAAAGTGGTTTTTGTCCAGTGCTAAGAGTAGCAGATTAATGCACGCCTGCTGGAACAAGGACTCTACTAGAAGTTACTTAAATGCGGAAGCTTCTATACAGGGTGGCGCGCCTCATTGCGAATCTTTCGCTTGTCTTGTTTGTATCCAAACGAAAACAAATATTTCTTATTACTGACAATCATGCCTATTTATTTAGAGCTACCATCTACCGCGGGTACAGCTCCAATTTGGGATCTACACCACTCATTATTCATTCCGAAAATATCCTTTTTTAATCCGCAAGCATCAGTAGATATAAATTTGTTAGTTTTTTAAATATGTTACATACAAACAATTGCAAGGGAATCAAATTTTGTGCTGATAACAGATCAACGGCCTCAAAAGCCGAAGGGCACAAACGGCCAAAAAGATTAAAATGGTTCAAACGGATACAAAACGTCGAGAAAAAAAAAACTATCTGTTGGAGCCTATCTGACCTAATTGGGAACTAACATTCTCTCTTCCAAAATAGCTGGTAATTTTAGGTTCAGGATTCAGGTGTATCAAAAATGTTTTTTAAGCTGTTTTCGTAAATTCCCAATAGAAATAATTTATTTACCCTTATCAGGTGGTATTCCAGACACTACAAAACGCACGAATATATGCATGTACAGCATCTTGGCATGTTATATGCTAACGTGATCAAAGCTAATGGCATGAGACGGTTTCAGGAATGGTTTACATATGGTCGAAGCGGGTCCTACTAATGATTGCACTATACACCATATCACTGCTATTCTTCGGTTAATTATCGAGCTAAGCTGCCAGGCGAATGACCTCGTGGGCAGCAAGAAGCACGATACAGAGCACGAAGTATATCACAAGGTGATTACATAATATTCACCAGATTCATGAAACTCCTGTACAATGTATAGGCTATGGTGAAAGCCGTGCATGCATTAGTGCGTTTTTGTTAGACCGGTTAAGTCGTTTCTGGGTCTCGCTCAGAATTATCATTCGTTGACAAAATTCGAACCACGCAAATTTTCGTTCGTATTTTATCAAGCTTTCGTGAAGTTCTGGAGTAGCCGATTAATTGAAATGGCAAGGGAAGTTCAAAAGATTAACAAGCTTATTACGGGTGGTCCGACGCAATCTTACAGCTTTTTGGAAAACGAGACCTCTGTTCGGTTCAGATAGTTGACATTCTCTACTGTAAGGTTATCCCGAATTAAACTGGTCCCGTACGGGACGTGGCACAATTTTGAATTTCAGAAGTCGCAAAGCAATTGAGAAGGACAATCGGTGAGACCTAAAAATTAAAGACGAGACTATCTAGGCATATTTCTGTAGTATGCTGGGGAAACTTCAGCCGTTATACGGGATCAACAACTCCAGGTAGATAAATCGATTAACATATGTTAGCGGTCGGCCTAAGAGATACAGCGTGCTATAAGCCGTAACTCTATTATCTTTTCTGAATTTCATTGTCTTGGTCTTGGTTAGGTTGACGGTCGGTCCCAATTCTGGAATGGTGGAGCCTAACCTAGTGGGACCTGCTGCGCATGGAAGCCATTGTTTCCATAAATAGTCAGATCGTCTATATAGAAATAATCTTCAGCATATTTCCGGGACCACGTACTTTGTTCGGAACATCCTTGAGGAGGACTGAGAAGAGGTTATAACCTTGGACCATACATATAGTCTAGGAAAACGCACGCAGCACCAAACCGTATCATCAATTCTAACATTGTTCTTTTAGAATATAGCCACTATTAGGTTAAGCACGTTCGCAGAAACACTGACGCCGGCCACGATGCTAAAGCTAAATTTCTTTAGACGGAGTCGAAGATCGCTCTGAAGCCTACAAACACTACGTAGCTATATTACTGAAGATCATTTAAAATTCATTTGATATTGGTAAGTGGGATTTTGCATGCCGTTTCGGTTGAATGCCCCCTCCTAGATCCGCATTGCTCCTTGGGCAGGAGCGCGTTTCCTTGTCAGTAGATAGGCAAGAGGTTTATAACAGGCGTTTTTCTTTACAATCCAGTCCCATGGTAGTCGTGAGCTATTTAGTTCGAATTCTGTCCAAACCCATTGCCTTCCTTAAGCGCCTGAGTCACTTCCCGGACAGGAAACTACTTTTCGCGTTAGCCCGTTGTCACTTCGACTTACGCTGCATTGAGCGGTGAAACGCTCTGACGTACGTTGTCGCTACATGAGAACAGCTTAACGAAGTGGCCAATAAACACAAATGAGGCAATGGAACACGATGTAGGCCTGCGATGGCTAAGCCATTTGTGTCGCTGAAGTTCGGCCTCTCTCATAAGAATAGCTTCCTGCTGCCCTAGATATTTTTTTGGGTATGAGATATATGTCCTCCGGCAATTCACTTTGAACGCTGTGGCCAGTGGCACCACTCCTCGTTAGCGAAGTGCCCTAGAGGCGTCTTCAGAATGACGAACAAGGTGGTTATTCCAGTCAAACCAAATCATGGCTGATGTCTCCTAGGGCGGACTAGAGATTGCAGAATATCGACGTAACGCTTGTAGATATCAACATCAATCGGGTTTGGCATTGTCAAAGCCTTATGAGCTCATTCCAGAAGTTTTTTGAATCCGATCTACGCGATACAACTTTATTCTTCTGCAAAAGCGCTGGTTCTCAAAGAGCCTTGAGGACCGATGCGACAGGACTATCTGTGCTCGGAGCTGCCGTCGTTCATAGAGTGTAGTTTCCTTAAGCAGATTTTATTTTATTCTTACACTTGCTACAGAGATGGTTATGATGAAGCTTCCTGTAAGACCAACAAACATTGTTACTGTGACTACGCATGGTCTGTGTTTTCAGGGTTTGGTTCAAGAGGTCTTTTATCGTCGGTTATGGCAAGAGTTACAACCATCATATGGTAAACGGCGAGACGTCGTTGGATAGATCCAGGTAACGAGGGATCTTCTTTAAACGTCTGAAACGGTGACTATTCTCCGTTGTGCTTACAGACGAAACTCACAGATGCTTTACAGTATTGCGTCCAAGCCGGCAGGCTGTACTGCTGGCTTCGTCACCGGCGCTGCACATCTGTCTCTGAGATTCGTCTGCTATTGATCCTCATTCATAAAAAGGATTTAACTCGCTTTGCGATTAAACACGCGATCTTTTTAGCCTTAGAACTCTATCGGACACTCTCAACAACGTAACATTGCGAAAGGTATAACGGCAAAGAATATACTCTGCTAAGGTACTCTTTTAGTAAGTATATCATTAGCGGCCCAACGGTCCGACCTGGACTCTGGGTGTTCCGTGTTCATTCAGTTCTGTGGTAAGCGACTCAAGTCCATGTACTCATCGTAGCCTGTTTGTAGAAAGGTGGCTATCGGGCCATTTTCAAATTTCAAGGTGCGAGAGTCAATATTTATATTCATTTTTGTGGCTGGACCTACCATGATAGGTGCTTTTCAGGGCAAAAGTCGGCGGAGTCACGACATGCATAGTTTTCTGCTCTTCGGACTCGTTCACATTTTGATTTTCCAGGGGCATACTTGACGGGTGCATCGACTTGCTTTAGAGGATTTCCGCTTTGTTTCCAAATACGGTGCAGTACAAATGTGATCTGCGCCATGATTTCCCTATCCAGCGGTGTACTGTTCATACGTTTTCTAGATCGTTCGGTTGACCGGTGTGCAACGATTTCTGTGCTGGTTCAGTCTGAGGCCCTGTCTTATCACTTGTTCGGCATGCCACATGTAACACTCTGTTGCGGTTACAACAGCTTAGACCGAAATCATGTGGTCTTTCATCATGTTGCGCACATACAAGATATGATTTTTTTAATGTGGGCCTCTGATATAGGAGATTCTTGTGCCCCGTTCGAAGCTTAGAGTCACTGCTATTTCGTTGATCCCAGCTGTTCCAGTAGTCGTGCTTTTTGTGTTTAATTTCGAAGATCGTGTTGCTTACCGCTCTCACGATTACAAAAAGAAGTCTGAAACGGTTTCCGAGCTATCCTTTGGCTTAATCGTTGGAAATAGGGACTTACAGAAGTTCAAAGAGAGCGTTTATAAGTCCACCGCCAACTCTAGTGGCATTTTTTACGATACGCACTGTTCAGAGGCTTACACTAGGAGACAGAAGCATTGAGCTGCGATACGCCGATCTATTACAAGATGCCCTCAATTCTATACGTAAAACTGCAGGAATCACGAAATAAGTACGGGGCTGTCTTCCGCGCATTCGTTCCGTTCGAATCTTCGAATTGCCCTAAACAGCCAAAAATTTCAAAAGATGCAAGAAACCGCAAACTTCCTCAAAAGGATTAACCATTATAGCTTATCTGGACGACCCAATTGACAACAACGGCCGTTTATTTCTGTATCAAAAATCTAGGTTTCGAGCCATTTTAACTTGTTCAGCAGACCTTTTAAATCTAAATCCTATTGAGAATGTTCGAGTTTGTATCATTAAAGTCTTCCTCGGATTTTTTTAAAGCCGCATGGAAACTGGCTCTAATGCAGGTCGTCGATTTTGAACTAAAAATTAAATTTTGAGTTTAGTTCTAGTGGGAATTTGTGCAGCGCGAAAAAATAGAAAATAATATGTGATTTTTATTACTTTTATAGCAAATTTCGAGATTAAGGACTAAACATAAAAGTGAAAAACGTAGACGTTCACGTTCTTGTCCAGCTACGACGTAAGCAGACGAAAGGAGACAATAGAGAAAAAAAAAAAAGGACGAATAGTTACTGCAGTTTTGTGGTTTTAATTGCCGAGGACATCTTTTTATGGCGATGTCTGATGTACGATATTAATGTCCTGAGGGTCCAACAACGCAGTCGATTTTACGCGATCTTACCTTAGCTTTTGCCCCCACAGCACACACGCATAGGCTCATATTATTACTTTTTTTGTCGTTTTAGTTTACTAGTTATTTTCGTTACTGTATTTGCTATTATCCTGGTTGACCTTCCCTGTAAAATTCGATTTAACTAGTATCGTTGATTTTAAATCAACGGGAGGTAATATATGCGTGAGAATTACATTTTTATTGAATGTATGTTCTACCATAAATGATACGAGTTTTCTAAAAATGACAGACTATGGGAAATTCTAATGGATTTTTAAAGGCTGCTATTCAGATACCGTTCTCTGGCTTAAAATTCGGAAAGGAACAGTGCTATAGAGAATTTAGTTTTATTGTTTCATGCTAGGTGTCGCTATGCTGGGAAGGCATCATAACTGAGTAAACGAAGATGAATTCAATTAAGCAGATAGACGATATCATGCTGACAGGTCGCATAAGAGACTACATTGCGAGAAGCTATACAGGTCCGCGACCTGTGACTGGATTCTATGTCCATTAGGGCAGTGCCAGAAAACGTTTGCAAATCATGTTTGTCTATCTAATCACCTAATAAAATTACTTTACCAAAAATAACAAATATAGCTATACTAGATTTAGGTAGATATCGAAGGCAGAGTTCTGTAAACCTGGATGTTTACTTTGACATATGGAGTTTAGAATACATAATAAAATTCAGTACGATTTCTCTTATACTATCTGCCAAACTGTTGCACTGAATCATCGAGCGTTCAAAACCTTTATTTAAATAGTTCGTAGCAAAAAGAAAATGAATCTATGCGCTTCTATCTTCTTGCTCTTACGCTCAACGTATCCCTTGGTATTTTGTACTTACCTAATCAGCAAAAGGGAAAAAGCAGCCAAACAGTAATGTAGGTGGCAGCGGGGGGCGAAAGGAACAGCTCCCATACATTTTTCTGCTCAACTAGAATAAGAAGCCAGACGGTGCCGCCGCTGTTGCCGCTGCCGCCACCGCCACCGACGAACCGATGAAAATACCAAAATGGAAATAAATTTAATTAGAAGCATCGTCACCTCCGTTTCTCTTTCGGATACTTTACCATCCATAATGTAGTGCGTAATGTCCATGGCCGTGCGAGCCTAAGTTAGCTTTCGTCTGTCGCTTTTGGCGGGAAATAGGGAAACAGGACTGCGAAAGGGAGAGCAACAGCATAAAAGCCCTACGTGACATCAGTTTGATGTTCCACTGCTCCTTTCTCTTCTGCCGACAGCTCTAAAAGCACTGCTGCCTAATTTCTGTCACTGATATTTTTCGCTCCTGGATAACTATTGGTATGACTAGGCTGCTACCGCACCGTCAGCCACTGTCTGCATCTACTATTTGAATTCGATGTAATAGTAGTCCTCTTTTCTCTCTCAGGTTGTTTTTTTTCTCGCGTCACCAGTTCCTTTCCGTTTTCCCTTAGCGCCTGCCTATTCCCTGTCTTCCATCCTCGGTACGGCCGTTATTTCCGTCGCGTAATAAGGGTCCAAGGGTCCTTTTTCTTCTTTGCAGCAACGATATTACAGGAGCAGAGGTAGCTAAGAGAAACAGCGGATTCCCGTTCGGGAAGGCCTCTCGTGAGAGTTTCAGCCCCACTCAACAGCGGTACAAAAACGCGACAAACGCTGCCCACATCGGCAGCGAGATCGATTTTATGTAAAATGAATAACTATTTCGTTGGTAGCTTTGCGTATGCGCCAATGAGACCCACTCACACTGCAATAAAAAAAGAAAACGGAAACTTAATACAAATGTAATACGGCAGCGGCTGAAGGATAGTTCGCTTTATGTATAATAAGCTTGTTAATGAACTGTCGCCGCTATCGTAGGACAAGGCCAGTCCCCGGTGAGTTTGTGCTCCTGATTGGTAGTAGACTGGAAGCCAGCTGGCTGTCCTTTTGGGCAAAATAAGAAGAACGGAGATTTATCTACCACTAACAAAAAAAAAGGGGCTAAAAGGAGTAGGGGAAGAAAGGCTACCGAAGTGCCCGCTAATCCTTAGACAATAAACAGACTGTCTAATGGTCAGGCCCCTAGTAAAAGGTGGCCGTTTGATGTATAGTAATATTGATATTTTTATTATTAGTTTTGACAATTTTTTCGTGGTTATTTTTTGTGCGCTATTGATCTAGGCCACGTAATGGGCTGCAGGTTTATTTGCAGCACGTATTAATCTAATATCTCGAACACTTATTATTGGCGCTAGGCTCGATTCGGACCCCTTTTTTATTCATACCCTTAAAACCAAATTCGTGACTCTGGACCGCCGTTTTATTATAATTTACTATATCTGCCTCGCTTGACGGTGTTAAGAATCGTTAATATGACAACTCCAGCTTAAAACCACACCCTCTTTCTAGCTTACACAAAATTTTCATCGAGGTTGGGTAACTAGTTATCCAAGTGGAAAACTCCAATTTCCAGTAGCCTAGCAAAGAAAAGAATAGCAACCATAAATTTGCTTTGGTATATACAACTCTGTCGAACCTGTCGTGTGTATCTGTGAGTTTACTGTACATTAAGGACACCCCAAGTTATGTCACGGGCGGAGTTTCTATATGCCTGAGGGACTGAGCTCTAACGAAACGACCTGTGTTTGGAGTGAATCTGGCTTAGTGGAAATACAAAAAAATTATTATGACACCTTAGAAGACAACCTTGGTCTTTATTATTAGTATTAAATTATTAGGTGAAGCTGCTGCGACCCGTGCGCCGCCGCTCAAACGATAGCTAAGTAAAATAAGATTATTTTTCAATGGACCTTCAGTTCTCAATAATTTCCAATAATCCTTAAATGATTCTCAAAAATTTCATGATCTACAACGTAAGATATGTTGCATAGCTGAATGCTTTTTTAGTTATCAATTTTGCTCCAGAAAAAGTTGACGAGTAATAACTTAGGGGATCAAGACATTCTACGCTTGTGACTTATAAGATTTCATAATAATTTGCTTAAGTCAGCCGAACAACTTACGTACGGAGCCTTTTAAGCGAATTAAGTTACTCAAATATTCTCGATTAACTGACTGATAT
>NW_019213414.1:0-51038 GCF_002532875.2 Varroa jacobsoni
ATGAATTTCGTAACTTTTTTTGCCCTTTGTTTATCTTGTAAGGCTTCTATAGCCTGCACGTTTGAGGGCTGTTACTTCGTGTTCTCAGATGTCTCCTTTCAAGCACTGCTTAGAAGTACCTAATGGAAAGATGAACGTCCGACATCTGCCCGCCATCAGAGCATCTGGTAGGTAAAGCCTCCACACAAGTGCTACCTCTCTAAGGGATTAACGAGAGGTGATTGGTCAAAAATGACAATGGAAACCAAAGACCAAAAGCCATTGCGTAGTCAGATCACAATGGATCAAACATGCACGTACAGCCAGACGTTGTGGCATTAGGGCAGACAAACGCCCCTTAGTCAACTGCGCTTTATTTAACATCCCTCTACAAATAATAAATTCAGGCTAGCTTTATCATTCCATCATAGTCCTTAGACGCTAGGACATTAATTTCGAAAGACGTCTGAACTATGATATGTTATGATTATGGGGATTAGTTCGGGACCCCACAAAGTGTTATTAGCTTTGATTCATTTTCACGGCATACACGAAAAATTTTGAACTAAAATACTTTTATGTTCAATTTTTCACCTCAATTTACCTATCGTCGTTCGAAATCTGCGTTTACTCATACGCACACGTTTCCCATAGGAAGAGGGACCAACATCGTTTTGTACTGTTGACGCTAACAAGCAGAACTATCAGTCTACAACGAGTAAATTTATTATTTAAAGAAATTTCTGTAAGCGAATTCTGCAGGCGTTACGAAGCATTAGAAGCGAACTCGACCAATGGAATAGCATTCTGTGTTTTTAAAGATGAGACACACTCTCACAATATTATATGACGAAAACCTGCCTACACCATGTTACGCATAGAGCCGTTTCGAACGGTATAGTCTATACAGCATACGTTTATTAGCAAAACGAAAAAGCGGTCTGGCTTAACATTTGCGCATCAGTCGTCCCAAGAAACGTTTTTATAAACAGACCCAATGCAGGTCGTGACTCTTGTGGGCGTCGTCAACACAGCGGAATATGCCGCGTCGGAGACTCGTTTAACTCATCTGACTGCACTCCGTTCTGACCTGTGCCGACTAAAAGTTTTACATTTAATCAGGAAATTGACTAGAAATTATAATTAGCTTGCTAAGTGTTTCATACCTGATTTTTATCGCGCTTAGGAAATATCCAAATGCGGAAGGAACATTTCTAATATTTTCACAGAGGATCGATATGATTGTTTATTTGAAGTTTCGTTCTCATCAATTCCTGTGAGTCCAGATTTCTCATTGCTACTTTTACCGAGGCTGTCTGAGAATGGTCAATAGATGTAGAATTTCGGTGCCGGCGCCCGCCCTCTGCACGAGTTAGCGATAGAGCTATCAAAGGCGTTCTGAACTGTTTATCGTGTCTCACATCCTTGAAGAGCTAATGCTAAAGGTTCGGAGCCTTAATTCGTAGCCGTGTTCCTACGATATATAGCGAACTCTTGTTCTTACAGTGTCTGTGCCTCCGATCTTATTAGACACGGACATCTTTATAAGGTAACTCAATTAAGCCCTCAGCTAGCGAATTCATGGTCTAAGATTTGAACTTCAGATTATTTGAACTAAGCTTCCACATCATGTAAATGCGAGCTGAAATTCACTAGATAGAAAACTATATATCAAAATTCTCCTGTAAAAAAAGGATCTGTAGCTCCTTTACACACTTTTCAGAGTACGAATATTTGACGAATACGAACACACATACATCACGCATGGCACTGATCAGGAATATATCACTGAGCGTCCGTCATACAAAATTGTTTTCAATACACCCCTTACACATAAGTTGCAGATAAGAAGTTCCAGACCAGGAAATAGCAAATATATGTATCGTTTAATAATTATCCATGCATTTGTAAAGAAGTTTAACTCGATTTATAATATTTATTAGTATATAGAAGTATACCTATTATGTTCGATTAATCTGTACGGATATATCCATTATACTCGACAATGGAACTAACATGTTTCAATTAGAATAGTTAGATAGAAAACATCAGGTACTATACACCGACATAGTTCCCATAAGGTCTCTGAAAACCCGATCGACATTAAGTGGCCACTCCTAGATAAACATGTTCGTTGCTAGATTATGCATCGCTGTTTTATATGTTGGTATATCCGGTGCTCGGGGTTAGAAGCTACTTTGTCCCAGGAAACGTTACCGACATGGCTTAATGTAAATTGTAACAGACAAGCTGATTCTTACTTAAAACTTCTGAAGCTAGCTTCGACTGAAACGGGTTCCAAACGGGAATCCCGGGTTGCATTAAACGAAATTTGTGCTCTTATTTGTTCTGATTTGATATCTATTCCCTTTGCAGCCGCTTATATTGACGTTGAGAACTAAATTTAACATGGATCTTCTCACACAATTCATACGATCAATCCATGAACTACTTCACCATTTTTATATGAAGACCCAAACTGATACCAGCAACGACTTCGGCGAGTTACAAGATCTACCTCATGATCATCTCGAAACAACACGAAAAATTTGCCCGTACAAATAACACTCAACGAAGTTCAATACTGACTTTGCCAGGCGTGATCCTTGCTGAATAGTGTAACACTGGACAACACTGTCACTTGTTGACTGCATAAACCTCTCGTAACTCATCTTCATCTCTTTTAGTTATACCACTCAACTATAGCTCGAATTGTAATAGTTATTATTATTGATGAAGCTGACGTTCCCGCTCAAGGGTCTTAACTTTGCTCACACAGTCCAAGATCACGCACTCCACAGAACGTACTACAAACGTGATCACTTTGAAACCGGGCCAGCGATGATCAGCGCGAGAGTGTCTGACCTGCCGACGTCTCGATCTGCCCAGCGACTGGTTAACCCACTATCCGCCACTGTATCCGACGTATTGAGAAAGGAGATCGAGCGCCGATACCGTGCAGACTCTGCTTTTCTGTAATGGCTACCGTCCGTTGTCTCTTTACGGGCGTTAAGTGTTTCAGGCGTTACATAGCCTTTCCTCGTTTTGTCGTTAGTTCGTTGCCTGTTGGTTAATCGGACACTCGGTCTTTTGGTGGTTGGACGTTCTCTGTTTGGTTTTCTGTGGTGTCGCTGTTGATGCTATTGCGACGGCGGCGGCGGCGGCGACGGCGATGATAGTGGTAATATTAGAGTACGCGAGGCTGCTCATCTTGCGACCAGCTCTTTTGGTACCGTTGTTGCTTCTACTTGGCAGTAATGCGTTCAGCTAAACGGTACTTCAAGTAGCTTATGAGAGAGTGGCCCCTACAGGCGGGCAGCAGCATTAGCCGCGTTGGTTGGTAAGCCGTTGCGGTAATATTTGCTGGTTTTGTGAGTCTTTCCCCTTCAATATGATATTCAGTCATCTATGTATGTAGCCATCTCGGCGCTTCGCAGACCCGAAGACTATACATCCGATACATACAGTCGGTCTGTAACGGTAATGACGAATGAACGAGCCCTTTTATTTAAATCTACACTATTCGCCCTAAGATTCAGTCAATTCTATTTGATTTTTAAACTTCTTTAAGATGTTCGTCGCCTCGGGCCTTTTGCCATGTCTTCAAGCAATAATAATATAAGTAATAGTAGATGAGCGAGTCTATGGGCCGCGTTGGGTACGTTACTTGTGGGATGAAAATCTTTCCTTCTGTCTCTTGCGCTTTCTCTTTAGACAGGAGTTGATTCGTGGCCTTTCGAGGCCGCTCAGTCAATTCCGATAGGTGTCATGACAGAGCGACAATAGCAACAGCAGTTTCAATGCTGCTACAACGACCGCCCTCCTACAAGCGCAGTGTCACTCGATGGTTTTACAACATAAATATGTCCACTGCGATCGGAAATCGTAACCTAGAGACAAACAAAGCAAACGAATAGACAGACAGACAGTCTAATGCCCACAGAAAGATAGACACCCGTCGTCGTACAAACACGTTCGGTAAATCGAGACTCCGTTAGCTAATTACATGCACCGCTGATCATCGCGGTGATCAGCGTTGGAAACGACGACGTCCCCTGCACTCCTTCACGTCCTGCGCAACGCGTTTCGTTTTCTCTTATTGCTGTCGGCCTGTTCCTCGGTGTTCAGATGTTACCCCATCTCCCTCTCTCTCTCTCGCCGTATACATGTGTGTGTGAGTATGTTCGTGTATAATCTGCTACATGGTCATGCGTAAACAGTGAAGATGATAATGGTGATGTTATTGATGCTTTAGCTCGTACTCGAACGTCATCGCAACTGATCTCTTGCAGTTGCAGCAGCCGCTGTAGCGAGCAGCGTTGAAAGCCAGCAGCATCACTAACAATGCCGATGGTGTCAAAGGAAGTACCGCTGCTGTGGCTAACGCTGGCAATGCTGTGTTTACTCGTTCGTGCTGCTACACTCCAGCATCGTATGACTATATGTAGACAAATATATGGTATTTGAACGCAGCGAAAGTGAACGAACTAAGTTCTAGGATTCGATGTTGAGTGCCGCAGTAGAAGTGCTTTAACGGGAGGCCCCGTTGGCTCCGGGCGGGACATTAACAGAGCGGAGCAATGGCTGGTCGGTGTTTCTGCTATGTATATCAAACGGGGCCCGCTCCGTCCAAAGCGGGGCGCACTAGAGAAGCCAAAGGGAAAATTTCACCGGCTACATTGACTGAACTGTTATTATTGCTGGCGTATATTTCATTATTTTCCTCTATCTAGCGAAGTTTGTACATGTCATGCTATCAGAGCGCCTACCTGGATCTCACACGGCTGCTATACATATATATATATATCTGGTGAGGGAAAGATGGAATCGAATGTTCCGATGATCCTTCGTCCATAAAATCTATGTCAGTGTAGCCTGACCCACTCTATTACCGTCGATGTCGTTAGAGTATGGAGTGGGCATCTTACTGTTGGCTGGAGTTTTTCTTTTTTTCCAATCGGCTTAAATAGCAGCTGAATGGCAGTTGAACAAGATAATCGCCTCAATCAGGGCGCGTAGGAAGACGACACAACCATGCGATAGTGTTAGGTTCTATACATTGTAGACTGGATGCCCACGAATCCTGTGGGGGTGACCACCGAGAATCGAGGAATGGCTAAGCGACCAACGCGACCATCAGCATAAGAAAAAGGGGCGAACTAGAAGATATCCGTTGTACGAATGTTGTTGATACTGAAGCTTTTATACAGATAAAGAATGACTGTTAGGCATAGCACTTGCCACGTACCGTCTCGTGGCTAGTGATCGCTGCTCGCGTATTTACTGAGACCTACACCGTAAACCTGATCGCCGATCTACTACTCAACATCTATGGTATTGTTGTATTGAAGACTATTGCAGAATCCGAAGTTCAGATTACAGTTTGCGATATAGGGGAAAAGAACACGTGTACAAAAGTATATTTTGTGCAGTATTGTGACATCTGTGTAACAGGAACTCTATATAAATATATATACATACATGTCTTCTCACCTGTTCATTGAGCGTTTATGACAGATAATTTCTTAATATTACTTGAACGTTACAGATGCTATTGCAACTGTGTAGGTGTCTTTGATGCATTGGACATTCAACATGCTACACGTCTGTTTAATACTCACTATTACCATTGCATCAAACAGAGTATCGCATAAAAGGCTCATCTTGCCTAACTCGGTATTCCCGCATTTTTACTTAGTGCCGCGAAGCTACCCGAAAACGCTTCCAAAGCTGGTAGTCAGCGCAAATTATAGCTTGTTTTCTAGGAACTCGTTTATGCTGTGGTAAATGATGTCGCTCAATGTACGTATTGGCCATATATTAATTGTTTTTTTTTTGGTTTTTATGTATTCGTAAACGCCGTAATTTATCGAAGTAATACAGTGTCCCCGTTTTAGAGAGATGACTTCTTTAAAGATTCCTTTGTCCAATGATAGAATTCATGGCTTTTCGAAACGGTCGTTGGCAGCATGGCATGCTCGTGCCGTTTTTACCTCACTGTCTATAACGCCCATCTTTTCGATTCAATTGCATATGTAGCTCCCAATGTTAACGAAAGCGATCGATGACCAATTTATATAACAAATCATAGCCATTTGCCTAAAACAAAATGTCAGCCAACAGGTACGACAAATTCGATAGCCGATGAGAAAATAGCCCGAGTAGGTTGAGTCCTCAAAAGACACAAAAAATAGTCAATTGTTCATTTATCATATACTAGATAAATTTTTCATATAGTAAATATTGCCAATTTGGAACTAATAACATAACAAAAAATACATCATCACACATTAACAATAAGCTCAATAATTTATTTTTCGAAATTGTACGGATATTTAGAGATAGGTGCTTTCATTAGACTCCATGCTCTAGGCAGACCGAAATCGCATTTCTAAAAAAATGTGTCAAGGTCCAAAATATCTCTCAGTGTGCTACCAAATTGAATGCCTACACTTGATTAAACTGTGTTTTTCTCTTACAGTCCCTGAAGCCTTAACGAGATAGAGGGCACTATGTACAGTTGACTGACCTCAGTTGTATCTCGTGGGATGGTACACCTGTCAGCACAAAACGTAAAATTTTATGTACTAACCAAATAACATCCTAATAACGGAGGTGAGACTGCGCGTAGGCCCGCCGTCCATACCTCTCTAATTCTTTCAGTATCGTACTCGTCTAGCTGTGTCCATTTACGGACGCGTGCGTTCATGCCCATGCATTGACATCGTATCACGCCCTATATACACACTTGGGGGTTTTGTCTTCTCCTACTCTGTTTGAACTCGTATGCACTCCATATTGATATTGGTTTAGGCCATCTTTTGTTGGAATTTATTCCAAAACAGGACGGACCTGATTTTCACCGCAAGGTATATTATATTCTATAACAATACGAAACAACTTACATGAACTGATTTAAGCTTAATTCGACTGTCTCGTGCAAGCAACGAGAAGTCAGTGCCATCTATTGAATTTTTACCCTCTTTCTCCTATATATATATATATATATATATATATATATATAGAGAGAGAGAGAGAGAGAGAGAGAGAGAGTTTATATATATTTTTATCGTAAAATAGTAACACTGCTAGAACTTGCAAGTTCATGTAAGCTTGGTTTTTGCTGGGTGCTACTATTGCAATTAATGCAACTTCGCACTATTTAGATTAAGATAAGCTAACATCCTATGACAATGACTAGAAGTTCACTCGAGCCATTTTTAAAATATAGCATTTTAAGCAATTTTCACTCATTAGGGTGTTGTAATAAGATATCTACGAATTACCATATCTATTTCTGAATAATAGGCTGACGCACATAAGCATTGATGCTAAGTATCTATATGTATACTTTGATACAATGTAAAAACATCGATCAACACTGTATGACGGAACTCTTTCTTATATGTCCGTGTGGCTGGCCGATATTCGGCCTTTATCGAGGGGCTGTTTTGCTGGCTTGATTTTTGCCGCTGGCTAATATCGCGTCAAACTCGACGGTGTCATCGTCGGTGTCCGATTCATCATCAGCTTCCTAAAAAAACATCGTTCGCACCCCACTGTAGATTAGCAGGCAGTTTTCAAAATATGATATAATAATCGGTAATGCCTAACCGGATTTTCGAAATCGACGTCTTTTCCGTTACGTTACTAAATAGTTATAATACAGTTTGTAACTACGATCACGATACTATAAGAAAACAAAGAAATGAGCCAGCTAAAAAGCTGCGACAATGATTAGGCACGTCCTAGTAGACTGTTAAGTGAAGTGTATGAGTAAGCAGTTAAGTTTAGAATTTAAATAACCGAAAAATGTATAAAATCAAGTAAAACTTTAGTGGGTCTTCGAAAAGAAATTGATAAATAGAAATTATTGCCTTCCTTCGACAACTTAGGCTTCTAACAGCAATAATAATGATAATGTCAATTGAAAAATCTGGATGATATTCAGCTGTACGTTTGATTGTGTAAAAAAATTTAAATAGGCCAGTGGCTGGTTCTACAAACGTATAGCTTTAGCAGAGGGTCACAAACCCGGAAAATGTTGATGGATCGCTTCAAGGTGACTTCCTCTTCGTGGTCAGGCAATTTGGTGTAGCGAAGTGGGCTGGATGTTTCCACGCGATGTAAGGACATGTATCGACTTAAATAGAAGAAAATGACGGCCCAGATGCCAGAAGCGACACCTATCGATGAGAACGTTAACTACAAGACGAAAAATGCTTAGAAATTTTAACTCTTACTTCCAATAGCAGTCTTCAAAGGATCGTAGTCAGCAAAGAACTAAACAATTGTAAAAATTCTTTTGAACGCACCAAAAATCCGAAGTGATCGTATCCAAAGCCAGCAATGAGGGTTCCACTTGCCAGGCCCAGATTCCAATAGGCCAAATAAAACTGACGTCGTAAACGTCCGTTGTCTTTGGGAAAGCTTACCTAGTGCACGAGGGGACACCGACGACATGTAACATATGTTAATTTGTATATCTCTCCCTGCTTCCTTGGACCAAGCGCATCTTATCAAGAAGGCCAGCAGCAGAGGCAACATATTGAACAGACCTGTACGAGAATTTTTTGGGTTATGATCGGTAGAAAAAATAGCATGAAGTGTATATTTGGACCGAAATTTTTCCCTGAAGCACTATGGCTCAGCTTAACTTCTCTATTCCTGATAAAGTTTTAAGTAATGAGGCCGAGTGTACGTTAACGACATAAGAACATGAAAATACTATAAAGATAGGGGTTTTCAATGAAGTTTTCACTGTCCGAGAAAAATTAACGGGCTAACCTGTTGTACGAAACTGTCAATCGTGCTCCACACAAATGTTGTACCAAAAGGCGTTAAGATTTGAAGTGGTAAGAGCCAGTATAACTGATCTGCTTTTTTTCCATACTCGGTCAAATATGCATATCCAATGAAACGAATATGCACAGTCACCTACGGCATATAAAAAAGACATTGCGTTTTTTTGATGATATATACTCTTTTTCGGCTTCTATCAGACTATTGGTCTGATCGGTCGCGTTCGATAAATGCAAAATCTTGAGGCAACAGGTCAGCTTCTTAAGCAGGACCTTGTCTCTGATAAAAGTTATTTTCTAAAACAACCTAAAGTTATCTATCAATAAGTCGATAGATGCATTTCAGATTAAGCAAAACGTCACACGCTTAATTCTGCAAATTTATTTATTTTGACTTTTTGAAGTCTATTTATCGGCAATGTACGCATATGTATTGCAACGATGAGGACAACCTTTCGTACCAGAGCAATCAGCATGAATCTTCCGATAGTACTTGGACGCCTTAATCCATTAGTTCGTATCAGGAGTGAGGATGTTAGTATGGGTATGATGAAGAAGCAGATGACGAAAAGGAAGTCGGCATTGCAGTCGATGAGACGCCATAGGACAGACGACTGTTCGGCGCCTGAGATTACTCCAAGCAGAACGAGCGTACACGCCAATAGAAAAGCTCGAGCATTGTTAAGTATGCTGACCCTATTAGGAGTTACAGATTCGACCTATAATTATCAGTAGGAAAAATCACATCACAGTGTGACTTAGCCCAAAAGTACGATGCTTAGAGAATAAATTTGCGATTAATCCTTGCTCATGATAAAAACGCACATATCTGTAATTGTTTGTTTCGACAAGGATTCAAACAAAATATTTTGTCATATAGGTAAATAAAATATTATACGTAATTATTTCTCTTAAGCGTTATTGAGTAGCAATGATTTGCAGGAAAGGTTTCGGCTTACTTTTAGAAGGCTTACTTTCTTGTCCGGAACAGGAAACTTGGACAATACGACGAAAGCAAGGATTAATGGCAGGGCAGAGAAGAAGATGAATACTTCAGAAGGGTCTCCGATAATAGACAACAACTCACAGTGGAAACGCCAAGCCACAGAAGATACGACACTCACTAAGAGGCAAATAGCCCCATATTGAAAAGGCAGGTGGTCGCCTATCTTGTTCAAGTAGTCCAACTGGCCGAGGTACCCACGATAGAGACCGTCGCATACCTAATTTATCAAAAATACGTTTATAACTCGTGCCTGATAATAAAAAGCTAAGGCTTTCGAATCAGTATGGTGGCATCTGCTACACCGTGTATAACTGGCATGACTATAACATTTTCAAAAGATTACGAACTGTTGCCCATAGCCACTAACTCGCTTCGACATCTGCCCGTACTGCCGTTAAGCCGGCCTAGGCTATGTGAAATTGTCTTAGTTATATGTTACGCACTAACTAATTCCCCTATCATTCTGTAGTAAAACCGCTGATAGAAACGGTTTTCATTTTTTTTCCTTCGGAAGCACTTTGTGAACGTAATGTAAAATAGAATGAAAAATTAATGTGACACAATTGGGCCAGCCAAAACTATGGTGGACTTGAGTTCAGCATCCGAAGCAAAGCGAAAAGTTTGCTAACGTGAACTTCTTAGTTTACACATCTATTTTTCAACAGTTTTCATAATCATCGTGGCCTATTGTAATAAAATATTAATCGATATCGTCCTAAAGCCTCGGTAAATAAGTGCTTCTAACTAAAGGTCGGCTTAGCTGCATTAACTTGATATAATAAAGCTCAATTTGAAGCCAGCAAAAAGGCTATTTGTTTTCTCAAACTAATAATTACCGCGTCTTATAATCCAGAGACAATAAAAATACATTGACTTACCTGCGATGAGATTTTGAAACCGGTATCCAGAAAGGTGAGGAGCGTGAGCGTAACAAGGTACGTTGTGAGGGTAGAAACTGGTGCTAGAATGTAATTTAGTCTGGTCCAAAAATTGTCTGTTCCATCGTCTGACGTGCTTTCAGTGATGTTTGTCGCAGCCTCTGAAATATTGTGTTCGTCCGTCTGACTTACACTAGGAGCGCCTAGCCCATTTTGATCAGACTGATCTTGAAGAGTTCTTGTCGTTCGACGGATCTCAGCAAAGCGGCGATCCTGAGAAGCTGGCTCTATGCCTTTGAAAACCGAGGGACCTGGGATAAAAGGCGGAAGATGCTGACGTGCACGCTCCATCATAGGCGAAATCCCGATGAATTCAGGAAAGCGAACAAGGTCATTATTGTTGTTTTCATCATAGTCGTTACTTGCGACCATACCGTCACCGTCAAAGCCAGCTAAGTTTTTCGAATCTGCACTCTGGATACCATTGACATTCTCGGTATCGTGTCTTAGACGCACGCTGTTCAAAGGAAATTTGGATGTACCTTCAAGGACATTCGGTACCCATTCTGGTCGAGCGAGAAGTCTAGGAGGGTTTCGTCTAACGGCAACTTGGGGTCCAGTCGGCCTGAATGGCTTGTATGTAAGTGGAGAATGCTCAGGAATTTGGGAGAGATCTAAGCCAGGCCTATGTCCGCCCTCCGATGGTGGTGAAACTTCGGGCAAGGGTGACCAGTTTTGGGAATTGACTGTACGGTCTTGCAAGCCGAACACACCGTTCTTCGGTATAGGTGGCACAGGATCAGCAGCAAAAGTCGGCATCTCTGAGTTGTTCTTAGCTCTCCTTGTAGCATCTGCGATCTGGATATGAGACAATGTTGCAATCTCTGGTGGAAGTCTATCTGAGGCACCGTCAACCTTTCGAGAAGAAGGCCAAAGTGTAGCTGCTAGACAGTTGTCATTTTCCCAACTTGGGAAGGAAAACCGAATGAAAGTAGCATTGGCTTGCTTCTCTACTTCGGGTAAAATGAAACGCAAGTTCATGGGGCGAAAGCTATATATAAGACTCACTAAAGATACCAGCGTCAACAGTAAAGCAACGCCTGCCAGAACTTTGCGACTCGATGGCGAACGAACACATGTTAGCACAAGCGAACTCAGCAGAGCAGCGAGGACAATCGAACCCGCACGCAAAAAGGCCGAGGCAAACATTGAAATACCAATAAAACGTAGCACGAGTGGCACAAATGATAAAATTAATATTTCAGCACTTGAATGAAACGTAAAGAATAACGTTGCGCAGCGCCTAAATTGGTAAGAAAATCAAGAATAAACAACGGGGCTGTTAAGTTGTGGATATCGAATTATACAAGATTGTTCTTCGATTCCTATTATCGTTATACGAAAGTAAGTTTAAGTCCAGGTATAGGCACACATATATAGAATCTAGAATTCTGCTACTATTGTATTCCTTAGTTGAATAACTTTGTCTCCTGTGACGGTTGTTTCTATACAAGACATTTGGACACAACGGTCTCGTTCTGAACGCAATATAAATGGCGAATACATACTTGTTTTTTGCGAGTAAATAAAGTATATTATCCTGATGTGATTTTTACGTCATCTGGGTACTTAGTTGAGAGACATGTGTCCTGATTATTTATTCACTTTTGTACCTTTTGGCTGCGATGTTCAAGTATTGCATAGTCGAAGGAAACTCGAATCGCTCCGGCTCAACAGATGAGTCCTCTTCGTTCTTCGAGGTAACTAAAAATATTTAATAACACCATTAGTTAGTTCATCCCCGAGTTGCCAAACAGCCTTTGAGTGTAGACCGTTTATAGGTTACGTAATTGGGTCGTGAATATAAGTCGTAGTAGACACTGAGCGAAACCTCTGTGTGGGGCTACAAGATGGTAAGGGCTATTTTTTAGGGCAATATAAAATATTACATACAATAGATGGAGCTCGTTACGCAGCCATTCGTCAGTAATATAAGTAATGGCAGTGGTCGTTACAAAATGGAATCCAATATCAATGGCAGCACGAACGAATAAAACCATCATTTTTTATTAGAAGTATTTTTTAGTTTGTACTAAAGCCACATAGAAGTGAAACTTCAATACGACTGAATGAATGCTCGTGTTCGAAGATCGTACTTAGAATTCTGTATGAACCCATACAGGGGTGGAGTTTTGCATTTAAACCTTTTACCTTTACGATTTTGTCTCAAGCACAACGGCGTAGTAAACGGAAAACGTATTGGCTCAGTCTGCTGGAGGCGGCACGCTGGCAACAACCTAAAATAAACGTCATAGAAATTTGCCAAATATATTTTACAAGGGAGATACGATGAACCAGTTAACTATACTAAATCACCAATCAGCCTAACTAACCATCTTATCGACGTTTCTCTTATTGATGACACTGACGACGAAAAAAACGTGTATCGAAAAAATAGGTATCGTCCTACTAAATCTTAAGCAAACCGAAGTCAACTAATCTTCATGCAGTTTCGATCGTGCTACTTACGTGAAGCTTCACGAAAAAAAAAAACTCAATTGGGATGAATGTATGTTGAATAAGCTGGAGCTGTTTCTATAAAACATACCTTGGAGCTTCCTATCATTTCATTGCAGTCGCCTCGAGTCGCTCGAGCCCACGTAAAAGATCTGTGTATATCAGCTTTACTTCACCGGAAAAAAGTGAACTTGATCGTCGATATTAAGCTAGCCCAGCCCGTAAGCCCGCGTCTTGATGGTGTGTCTAACCACAAAGCTAACTAAACAGCTCTTGAACCCCATCCAGCGTAAATGAATACTTTTTTTTTTGCATTCTACATCAGTTGTTTCACTGAGAAAATAAGTAAGGCATTATTACGAAAAATCTCTGACGACCTAGATTTCGAAAACTAATATTGGCTAATATTAGTCTGCCACTACTCTTTAATAACACGAATACTAATAGTAACTAATATAAAAGCTTGAGGACAATTAAATGTAATCCAAAAAAAAGCACATAAACTTTATCTAGTGCGAACTCTTCAAGTGTGAATAGAGACAAGGCCCTGGATCAGAGTCATGTTCGTTTCCGAGACTTTTTGTCTTTAGCTAATTAGCTGCGGTACATAGCCGGTGACAACGGTTCGGCAATATGAAACGACTGTATCTCTTACGAGGTACTTATTGATCTCAAAATGTTCGGGAAACTGTACATCTAATTCAAAGGCCAAGCGATTCGTTCCTGAACAATATTTTCTCACTGCAAGAGTAATCGATCGAGGTGGCGTCAAATGTTAGATAGCCGGTGACTTCAAATAGCAGGCCTCAGATTCGCCTATGGGCAACATGTACTCTCGATCTATACACTTGTTTTTCGTGTGCTATTCCCGATCTCTGCAATCTCGTCATAACATAGGAAATCGGGCTATTAGAAAACCGAACGAACACGACACTTCAGGTTACTTAGGGAAAGGCCTGTAAGATGGCACTACGGAGCACAATAAGTCGCTAAGTAAACTCGGTATTAAAGATAGGATAAAATCGTTTTGCCCTAGCGATCGGTCTAGAACGGCGATAAATTTGATGATCGCTTGAGATCTTGGTGCGTTCCCAAATGACCAACTACGTCGATTGTGCATAAACAAGGCAGGGTTCTATTTTATTGAACCATAACTTGTGCCCAAGTATAATATTAAATTGTAATTTGTATCTATGGCTCTATTAAGCGATCAATACTGCAGATGGTTCACCATACACATCTCCCAGATATCTTTGAACACATATGATGAATCCCGTTACAGCGCAATCAAGAATCTTATTTTCCGTCTTAAATCTCATTTGAGCAATACGCGGCAATGCACATCCCATACAAAATGGCTGCGTGGATGGTTTTGTCAAATCGACCTTTGCATCAGATCCCATAATACATGATCAACGTTCACATATTCAGCCGGTACTATCACAAAATATTGAAGTAATAATAAAGTCGTCAGATAAATCACTTGGGATTCAGTAGTTCAGAACCGCAGGTAATAGCTGAAGAGCCTTACTTGCAAGCGTGACGAAAGGTTTCTATGGTATCAGCTCTTCGATATAGACACCTAGGTTGTTCCTGAAGGATAATGGCATGAAGGGCGATAGCATGTAGTTCTGTGGCAGGAGTCGTTAGCTCTTGCCCGTTTCATAGAGCCCACAGTAGATGTACGGTACACTGGTCTCTGTATGAACGGTGACACAAATTCGCGCTGTAAATTCAACGTCACCGAAAGAAACTATAGAGCTGTGTTTCTAACCAGCTCACTGGGAGATTACTTTCCATGGGTTAACCGTGTCTTACATTCTACTCACGTCGATTATATAACAATTCTTTTGTCACAGGCTTCGTCTGTCGACTAAATGAGGCCAGCCACAAGAAAGACTAGGGATACTGCTTGGTCTCCCTTTATGCTGGGATAAATAGAAGAACGTCTATACGTGCATTTGGAAGAACCTGCTTATTATTCATTGGTGATCCGACAGTATGGGACCGTCATTCTGATGTATTGTTTGTCTAGACTCACACGTTTTGTTATGCGCTATCATATTGGCGATAAAACATCGGATTCATTAGGGACTCCGAGTAAACTGGCTACGAACGAGATCAACTTTAGAGAATAGCAGTTCGGGAGTAGGGCAACTGGGAAGCAGAAGAATGATGATCGTTTGCTTTTTTCGGCCAGGCCAATATCGTGCCTATTGCATCTATTCAAATAGACCAGTTGATAGATGAATCATCCAACTGTAACATTCTTTTTAAACTTTCCAACGTAGTTAAAATCAACAAACACACAAGCTTCCAAGAACACCTGCGCATCAGGACTTCGGCTAAATGTACGAATTCACCACATGAATGCTTTCAACAGAATCTTGTCCCTTCTGTAACACTTCACGATTGTTTAGACGTAGCAGTACCGATTGCGGGTCTAGTAGCTGTTCAAATAACGGCGCTTGAGACGCGTCCGACCTGTTCTACTAAAGAAATGTTTGCTACTTTCCAGGAAGTCGTTTCAAGATCTCTGTCTTGTTATATCCTCGTGCTGAAGGCCCGGAAGCACTTTGCCCTTTTACATCCGTCAACGAGATTTCCTTTTTATGCTGTTATCGCCCGAAAGGACTACATTGTGCTATGACGGTGATTTGTTGTTGGTCCTTACCTATGAAACACTGCATCGATATATGAATGTATAGCAAACAATGGCCGATGTAATAGAAAATCAGGCTAGACGTTCAAGCGAGCGAACAAGTGACGCTACCTTATAGGCAAAACTGCAATAAAAAGCCGGAACTAGTTCACGTTTAAAAATTATCGTAATTCATCTACACTATATTTGTTCACGGTACATCTTTTCCAAAAGTATATTCGTGTTTGTCAGGGTACCACAGATCGGAATGTAATTAATAGTACACCAAACTCAATGAAATGTTTCCGCGGAAGGCTGACCTTGTTTTGATGTTAAATATACGAAGGTATTATTTTTGAATATTCGCGGCGCTGTTGTCGAAATATCGTTAAATTCGAAGCCTTTTCATGAGCTTCACTACTCTCCTCTATCAGCTAAATAAGAAGCTTATTAGTGATGAGTTCCTTAGCAGAACAAATGGGTCTTTTTTATAGCTAAAGTAGTAAAATTAATTTAACAAAACTACGAAAAAGATTTGCATCTAAAAACACAACTTTAATCATTAGTTGTTCAAGCTTAATGTCACATTAATAGTTAAAATGTCAAATAGTTCGCTATTCTTTAAAAAGGTCGGCCTTTCCTGATTTCTACTTGACAAGATGGCGCGAAGTGACTCCATATTTAGAACAACTGACACATACAATATACCACAAATGATATATCCCATACCAAATACTTATTAATTAATGACACGGCCAATCTTGGACGAGATAGAACAGAAGGAAGACAAACGATTATAATGGCAGGTCAGCAAACTTAGAAAACGTATAAATGATGTCATATTTTGGTGAAACACATATATAACCACACATTTTACATATTTATATCATATAATATAGCTTTGGGCCGAACGTACATTAGGCGTTTACGACACAAGATTGAAACGCATTACAGAACATCAATATTTAATTACTATAAATCCAAATATCATTATCTGTTAATTAGTATTTATATATTTAGTGATTAATGTTCTTTATGTGAGTCTTTTTTTTCTAAATTAAGGTCAAGAGCTACGTTATTGCTTGCGCAGGCTGGCTGCTCGGAAATGAAGATAGGAACGCGTACCGCCTTGGCATTCTCACGGTACCTCGAGTTGATTTGCTGTTATTTCTGCGATCCAACCTACGATAAAAAAAAAACTCACTTTCTGATTCTGATGATTAATTTACTTTGTGTGATCAAATTGTTTTTCTTCTTTAACGGGTATGTCAGCCACCATTATATATATATATATATATATATAAATACGAAGGGAATCACAGCAAGATCCGAATGCGTACAAATATTGCACGTTATGAGATTAAACACATTTAGATTTTAATCAATACATCGTTTGCGTACAACACAGAACGTCAAGCAAACACAACGTTTTTCTCTTCAAATATATGGAGTAACCCACTTCTAATAAAATAGATTTGCCAACATATAGAATGCCTGCAGTCTTGTCTATGATTTGACAGTTTTGTATCCATATGGTCACTGCAAGGAGTACGGGCAGTCGAGACCATATATAAATCTAAACCAGCTGCGACGCATGAACAATGTGATGGCACTGAGCAACTTTGAGCGATGTACGAACGAGTAACTTATTCCACACGATGTGTTCTCAGACCTTAGTTGAGGAAACATGTTTATAAAAGAGATTAGAAAATTTTAACATTCATGAGGCATGTTAAAATTTTCTAAATTATAGCATTCTCAACAGAGTTAAGTATTACTTTCGTTGGTATACACCTGTTTATAAGCAAGGTTAATACGGATTTGATGATCATTTTTTTAATGATAATTACGTTACCTGGTTCGTAAAGGCCCATCGTCAAGACAATCGTCCTCTCGCAAACGCTGCTTTGACCGGCATTTCTTAAATGAATCACCTTTGGCCGAAAATGTACCTAGGATCTGCACAGATTATTTGCAGAAGGATAAATAGTCCGTTCTAATAGTGGCTTGCATTTATTTTTGATTTTACAGTGCCACCAAGAGACTACTGGGAAAAGCTTACAACAAGTTGAACGGTAGAGTGTTAAATGCTTTTCGAAATACTTCATTGACGCACGACTTGTATTGCTCATCGACGAAAACAGATACCGCTAATATTTTTACCAACTTCCTCTTTCCGTTACAGTCTTCTAATATATCAGCTCTGTACTGTAGTATGCTGCTAGAAAAGATCGAACTTAATTGTTTTCATTTTTTCGATTTTTTTTATGCAGCGTCCTGCGTAATTATATGACAGCTCGACGAACTAACGCTAACGAAAGACACAACAAGGCTTGAAAATCTCCTGCCAGATCTAGCGGACTCCAATTATATTGGTCCTCGCATTAAAAAGGGTCGTATATTCGTAATTTTGGTAAGTCCATACGAAGCTGAACACCAACCGTTAGCTTACATTGATCTGTCCTACACGATTGAGAAGCACCAGGACTAGCTGTCGTGACTAATAAGAGCTTGGTCACCTATGGCAGGGCCTGTTTGTAAAATGCATATACACAGATACAGAGAATAATACAATTTAGCCAGAGACTATTACGTAACATGACTGCGCAGGCCACGGTTGCCATGCGGTTTATGACCGCGCTGTACTCCCGATAGGTTGATCGTGGCCAGATCTGTCCAATACAGTCGTTATTGATGCTTCTCACGAACTTATTTCTTTGTTGGCGATAGAGAACACACATTAACAATCGCTGAAATAACATCACAGTAAGGTAAGCAGGACAATTAAGTTTCAACTTCTTACTATTAGTTTACTTATTGACAAGCTGAATGAATAGAAAACGGATTTAGATCTTGTGATTGACGCAGCTAGAAGCACATGATTATTAACAGGGATGTGTTACTAGCTTCGAGCTGGAAGCTGTTCTTGAACAAATTAAGCAACGTTCGCCGAGCAGTTGAATTATAACTAGATGGTTATCATCTCGTTACTGAAAATCAACTGAACGCTGAGAGGCCGAGTAAAGTTCTCACGTGCTTCTTGCCCATGACGCAATAGATGTGATTTTTCTAATCGAGCCCCTAGTTCGTTGCCCACATGTCCAACTCGGTTAAGTGGATACCGGCCCTTAATGCTAGTCATCGCTAGGACAATAAGAAAACGGTGTCTCTTTTATGCATAGTGCCAATTGTACTACCACTATATTAGAATTAAAGTTTGATGACGCATATAGCATGCACGTTGGCGGCTTACACATAGACAAATTTCCTGTCCTACTAACAAATTAACGCATCCGGAGTTACTTTATTAGTACGACTTATATTTGCATATTGATCCAAGACATCCTATAAGGGAAGCCATTAAACTGCACGTCTCAATTTTTGACCTGCATCGTGTCCTAACATGGAGACTGCCAAAGTTGAAACTGACCGGCACAATAGCTTCGTGTATGCCACGAGTTGTCCTTAACACGGATAAAATAAGGCAAGTTATATCACAACCACATGCTTCTACCTGAGAGATATAATTCAAGACGAAGGCTATACAAATAGGACTGACCCAAATGTCGGCTAAATTTAAGCGTTGACCGAGCGTAGACATTAAACTTTGTTCTAATCGCCAGATGAAGCGATTTTGAAAGAGATAATAAAGCTACGCGAATTTATTTTGTCAAATGGAGGAGCAGGGACACGCTTTCAAATCTGCACAGACGTGGATGAGCACTTCACGAAGTTCACTTACATTTTAAGTGGTAGGCACGCGGAATGAATATATAAGTTTTTCCCTTGCCCTGTACAGAGATACGTAGAATATAAAAATGGCCTAAACTGAGAAACGAAATATTATATTTTCATGAGAAAGATCTGTGAAATACATCTTGAATAAACTCGAATAATACTTTTTTGTGTAGTTCTACTAAAATATGGCAAATAACCTGGCTCCCTTAGTGCAATAACGGATAGTTTATTCAATTTGAACATTTACAATGGGTTAAGATTTTTAGGTAGCAAGAACTTCAACTTTTCTGTCAACACATCGTATTTTTATACGCCTCACGTTCTTCAGGTCATCGTACAACTCTCACGATTCCAAACACATCTACTTTATATAGTTCTTTAACCCAATTCGATACCAAACGCCAGTGCAGGACACGATTCTGCGATAATTTTTTATAAGTACAAACAAGTACAAAGTATATATAAAGCCCATCACGGAAGATAGGGCGGTAATATTGAAACCGATACTTGTCAAGTAACGGACTTCCAATTTCGTGCGCTTAATCCAGGCTGTTTTTTATTATACACGTGAGGGATAGAGATACAATATGAAACCAACGGGATGCATTGTCCTTACTCTACGCTGTAGGCAAAATACGCTGCCTCCACGGCTGCTACACGACTGTATTGCTCTAATCAGGGAGTATCCGATAATAGTTCTTGTTTCATTGTCGTTCAATTATAGGTTCAAAAAAGCTTACGATGTCTAGTCACAAAGGCGATTGCAGCAACCATCGGCCGCCTTCAAAGCGCCTGCGCATCGAGAGAGGGGAAAACCTGAGTAGTGGCCCTTGCTACTTGCGCTGCTTCAGATCCAGACTCTATGAGTCATAGAACATCTGTCAGCTAGTTGTGCTTCGTCATATCCTCAACTAATCAGTACAATATTAGCAAAAGCTAGTATTTTAGTTAGTCTGCTTAATAAGATTCGAATGGGATAGTTATAAAAGGGCATTCGTCCAATCGTGCAATCGATCCTGGCTTGAACAGGTGTTCCAGTGCCTTTGACACGTAGCGATTGAGCACATTATAGGGTATGTATATAAAATATATATAACACATTGCCTTATGGTTGCGTTCACTGAAAAATTAGGGGGCTACCTTTAGCCTTACGACAAACGGGTGCACGTTCTTCGGAGACTACCTGGATCTGGTTTTACTTTTGTCAGACAATGTCTGTCTGGTTGCTTGAGGTAAAGAAAACTCATCTCATGCTTGCTGTAATTGCAGTCTTGGGGAACTTCTTAACTATCGAGAACTTCTCAGACAGAACGCCGTGGGGAAAAGTTTTATAGCCGGAACATCATGACAAGCAGGAGAACCTGAGGCGTATGACAGCAACGATGACGACCAGGATATTGAAGATGCGACTCAAACGAAGAGGCAGCAAATTTTGACGATGATTACCGTCGACCGATTTCAACGGTCTTAGCATTTTCAAAAGAGGTTCAGGGGTCCGCTATCGCACATGAGAAGTTATTCTCAATCTGGTATCAACTTACAAGCAACATGCTCTGTGTTGCTGGCCTCCGCAAATGCAATAGACTTCCACGGATTTTAAAAAGATTTGATAACTCCTTCAATGTTCCACAAACAATGTTCAGGCGGCACAAGGACAGTTTGAGTTTTCCGAGATTCACGAAATAGAAACCCTTCTAAACCTAAAGCATTACCGGAGCGAGTCGCTTTAACGAAAAAAACAACTCCTAGAAATACTTTTTTCGCTACCTCACTTTATTAAAAACACGTGTTACTATGTGTAATAACGTATTCAAAGGTTTCACGACCTGGGTAGAGCTCCGATTGTTGGCAAAATAAGGAAAAACAGATCTACAGCGCGTCAAATGCGGTTGTTTTTCTTTATATCGAAAATCAATTTGGGAGTCGTATCAATTTATATTATATACAGCTTTGGTTTTTTTAGGCTATAACTTAACATTGACTCTATTCGACCTTATAACCATGATACTATACACCTTTATACAAAGCCTTGTTAACTTCTCCATCTATCCCCACGTAACCTAAAGGAACTACCGTAGCTTAAGCGCGAAAAACTTGAAGTCCGCTACAGGCACGTAAGCAGTCCGCCTCGGCGTAGTGTGAATCCACGGTGTAAAAGCGCCGGAAGTCCCGTGACGGCCGTAATCACACTTTTGCAGAACTTCGACTTAACTATCAAAAAGTTCCACGATATTAGCAGCGACGGAGCGCCAGCGATGAAAAAAATTCAATAATATATCTATACAGAATTAAGCATGGTATATGTTGTGCATTTTGCATTGTTGGGTGCTCTGGACAAAATATTTCGGAGGTAAATCCTTATGAGAGGCATCTGATGACGAAGCTAAGCAGCGATAATAACAAACAACAAAGTGGAGACCCGATTTTTAGGGTGTCCCCAAATAAAATGCCAGTAGCGCTTGATAATGACTGTTGTAAACTGTTCTCAGCCATGTTTTTCGTTTTAGGAACGCGGCACGCTCTGCTGGAGTGCATAATGGGCTCTTAGGAATAAAGCAAGAACTCACAGAAAAGGAACTTTAAATTACGAGGTGCTTGAATGTTCGCAAAAACTCTTAAAGCGTTAAGTCAACCGTGACCAGATTAGAGAAATGGCACAGGCTTTGGGTCAGATTCAGCAGGAAAGTTTTTCGAAGTGGTGGGGGGAAGGCGGACAGAACCTCGGAGTATTTCAGGACGTCGTTGAAAAGCATGCTGGTAAATCTTTTGCTAAAGTTGTGTTCATGACCTTAGCGAGCCCAATGGCTCAGAAACGAGTATTCGTCTACAACCCAGTCGCTTTGTCAACGGATGCCTTTTAAAGACTCCTTTTGATAAGATTTTAATTAAGCTTCCAAAGCTTAATTTTAATGAATTACGAACGGCTTTGACGTTATTTATAAAGCGTTACGACTACGACGGACCAACCGCGGCCAGCTACACATTGTACAACTTTAAACTTCCTGGGTTAAGTCTGCCAAACATCAAAACTACAAACCATATAGCGGCGGTCGTAGTCACCATACAGCTTATCGAAATGTCTTACGAGTTCGTATTCCGCGTACATATGGTAACCTCTACATTTAGCCCTACAAACCCTTCTTTACCCAATGAGACAATGCTTTTATTATGTCTCAGAGTGAGAATTGAGTATCAGGGCCAGCTTTCAGATGCACATTTTCGAATAAAAATATATATATACGCAAATACATTGTGCAATTTCGTTAGATGTGATCTCGTAGAAATAACATCACGGTATATTTGTCTTTTAGGCATGGTACATCCAAAATTTTCGGCAAATAGCATAATTGTTTGCGATTTTCATTAATTTTTGTGATATTAAGGAAAGCGCTTGTTATTGTAATCCTTAAAAACTATTTATAGTCATAGTTTCTTGCAACGATTTCTGCAATTCCCTTTTCTAATTGTGTTCAAAGTATGTAACAACTTACCGGAAGTTTTGAAAAAAAACCTTATCATCTTGCATGTAATAATTACATCGCGTATGTAATCTTAATTAAATACTCCTGGATGTACTCTGGAGGATGATTTTAGCGGCGTTTTATAAGGACAGTTTACGCGAATTATTTTGTTTTGAAAAGAATATAAATGTTGCTAGTACATCTTGCGCCAGCTGTTTGAAGCTTTAAATTGTTTCACAGCTTACCTTGTCATATATATAAAAAAAAAATTGAGAAAAAAATTATTTTATGTAACGTATATTTTATGTAATAAAAATTATTTGATAAATAATAATGTATAAGGTTATTACAATACGGCGGACGTTCAAATAACTTTTAAATTAGTTGGAAGTCAGGCTTAAATGGGGAAAATAAGCGAATTGAAGTCAAAGTTAGATTTTCATTTATCCAATTCGGGAGGTAATTGAAACGTAAAAATGAGACCTGGAGTTGCCATCAGATGAACAGACCGCGTGCCATCACAATAGTCCATAAGCTTCCTGAAGAACTCAAAAGAGCAGGTTGCATTTATTGTTTCATTTTTAACGAGTAGCTTATGCCAGCAGACGCCCTTGATGTTCATCGCAAGCAAGTTTTCGATGAAATTTTGAGAGTTGTGGCTTTCGAGGAACAGAAACAGACACTAAATGGTGTTTTTTTTATTATGACCCATTTTTCTTCGAACGGACTTAAGCAGTTTTCAATGAAAACTTTCTAGCGGATTGTGCAGCTTTGCCTGCTAATGGCACATAGTTCAAGTTATTGAATTTCAAAGTTCATTGCGTTCGCTTCTAACGGCCTAATATGCTTTGCATTATATCGATCATCATATTACTACAGATCTAATATATATATCTCAAATTTTATCGCTGATATTCTTAATGGGTGCACAACTCGAATGACATAAAAATGATTGTCTCAGTTTATTCTATTCTGCTGACAGATGCAAAACTGTGTTAGAGACATTAACTCTGTTTCTATTTCGCCTTCTATAGTAGCCCTAGTGTTTGGGTTAGAAGTTATTTCGCGTATTGGAAAAAAAACCCCAGTAAATTCAATTTTCATAACGTTAATAAAGCCCGATCTTCTTTATAAACAAAAAATAATGTATGGTGCATGTACTACCTTTCAGTGCACCCATATATGACGTATGATATATATGGTGTGTAACCACCAATACGTCTATTTAAAACGTACAGTAGATTTACCGTCCCAACGCGCCTATATATAATATATAGTGTATTAGCCATCCCTAATAAACGCGACATGAGGTATTGTGAGGTTCGCATCAGACAAAGTCTACCTTAACTAGTAATAAAAGTGAGGCACGATCCCATTTCCTGTCGAAAAGCAGCTCAATAGGTCTATTTTCCTTCGCGATTTTTGTAGAAATCGCAGCTTACGCAGCTGCTAATAAGCAAGCCACTGATAATAGAAGCTTGTGCTTGTAGTTTTCTTAGCACCCAAGAACATTCGGTATATACAATGAAGATAATTAAACGCTTACCTGCGATAAAAAATTAGGTAAGAATACAAATTAGACGGCGCCACGCAACTAGCTTCATTTTAAAGCATAAGTACTTCGCAGACTGGGAGTTTCATCTCTCTCTCTGATTGAGATTTTTATTAAATCGATGTTGATATTTAATTTCAAGAAGATTTATTTTCAGGGGGCCATATAGTCTAATACCTGTCTAGTATAATACAATAACTGAACGTATCAGCATCCTGCAATGTCGAAAAAACTACTCCACAAAAATGATGGTGTACTAGACGGTAATCATAGCGTACTCTTTGCTCGTTTTTATTGATAAATTGGTAAACATTGTTAAATCTTAAAATCATCGCTTGAGTTATAGATAAACCATGTTTATCTCCTTCGAGTTTTATCGGATAGTACCGATAAAAGGGATAATACCAGTATGAATATGGCAGAGCGTAAGGGTAGAAGTAATACGACCAGAAATAACAAAACGCGTCGGCGAAGAAGAAGATGACGAATAATAAGTAGGCCTGGCCAACAAGGACGACAGGAGCATGAAATCGAGAAAAGGCCAGCAAAATGGTTAACGCCATGCACGGAATTATGGGATTATTACGCAAAATATACTAAGGCCGCTACAAATCATTTACCACGAAATCACACACGACCCAAGATTTGATAATAGCCAGTTTTGTTTCAAATTAATTCGTCTGCATGTTTTAGCAGAAAAAAACAATTTGCAAATCACAACTGACATATCATTTTTACCGTAGCATACTGCAAAGGTCGAAAGCTGCCGCCATTCTGCGTATGGTAACATTGGGAAGTTTGTGATGCTGTTTCGGGCAAATGGGGCCCTTTTCTATGAGGTGAGTTCACGACTGGACGTTCCTAGATGTTATAATGTTAAACGATTTTGTTTAGCTACTATTTTCACAATCAATCAAGCGACACCTATCATCACTGACGAGCCGAAATCGTTTCGCTGATCTGAACACTACCCGCATTAAAAACTGTTCGCTGCATTGTGTGTAATAGTAACAGATCACGCTGGCACCAGAACTGGCCAATTGAAGAGTCTCACGTAGGGACAAGGATCGGAAATTGCAATTGAAACTTACGCACCCCATATTATGCCGTGATGTATCGCTCGTAACGTTGCTGCACTTGTATTGTTAATAGAGACAAAAATAAAATCGAAAACAAAAATAAAAAGAGAACTATTTTTATATGCGTAATGGTTTTCTAATAACGTTGACCAACTAAATTTCTTGGCCATCTAACTGCTTCAGACTGTATTCATTTAGCGTGAATAAAATACATCACGGCTATCCACTATTTATTTATCTTCATACGCAAAAATTATTTCGGTCATACTCTAATGTAACAGTAATGACAGCATAGTAAATAGTCATATAAAACACAGTAACTTAGGGAATTCTCAGTGTGAATCACTTGTGATGGGCAATGTGAAGGCACTTCAGTGAAGAAATAATTTTAGGTATAAAAAATTGTTTCTATTATCGCGAATATAGCAATATACAATGTGCAAATGATGTATCGCATATAACCTACAGGATCCCTTAAGTACCATGTGCTAGAAACACAAAGTGGTTGTAAGTTTAAAAAAAAAACGCACTTTTCCATAGGATGCCCGTTATTTTACATTCATTAACCGCTTTTACAACATGTATGCCGAGTAAACAGCAGACAAAAGGCGCACCAGCGACATTTCACGTCTACACAAATGATTCATTTAATTAACTGAAAGTCAGTCAGGTGATAAATAAGTCTATTCGAAGAGGAAGGCGCAGCACGTTCATCTTACGTGTAGCTTTGAACCAGATTATTATTATTGTTTTTTACATTTATTTTTCACGTTTATTACTTTCAACAAATTATGTCATCATGAGCTCTACTAATTTGATTGCTTTTTTCCTAGCGTAGATAACGTTAAATAAAATAGAAAACGATTTGTAGCAGCAGACATATTATACCCCTGGCACTAAGGAAAAGCTGGTTCATCGTAATGACGGAGATAAAGAAAAGTTTGCTTTCGCAAGATTAGGGAGGATCAACTACTGATCAGTGCCTTCGCATTAAACGAACTTCCATCAAGGCCGTTCTTGGCTGCTTGGCGCCGACCGCATGCGCTGTTGCCGATCTTCATGCAGCACCCAACAGATTCGAAGAAAACCTACTTATGTCAATAGGAAGATACCAAAGTTATAAAAAAAAAAACTCAACAATCCATATCTCATCCTACTCGTATCCGATTCAGAATATCAAAGTTAATTTTTAAAACTTAAATTTGGTGATTGACTTCGTAGGATCCTTGTGAAGCATGAGATTCATGAAAATCCTACAAAAAGTCATTGGAATACTCCGGCATATACGCAACCCGAAGCAGACGACTGCGCGTCAGCGCATAAAAAGAAGGACCCATTTCAATATGCCTGTCCTTGCGTTGTTTATACCGTTAACAGCACGACATGGAACAGCCTGACGAAAACGAAATTAAGCCCTAATTAAAAGAAAACCCCTGATAAAAAAACAGCAAAATAAACCGTAGCCTTTCAAGAAGATCCAGAAGCTATCAGTCAACGGCAGTGAAAGATAAACGATCCTATCTATCGCATCGATTTGCATCGACAGTTGCACGACAGCCGTTCGAAGTGGGCATTTTTTGTTGTGTGCTTCTGTAAAGACGTCTGTTTATGCGTTTGCGTACTAAACAGTATTTGAATCGCTGCCTTCAAACATCTGCTCTTTTTGGCATGAACTGTCCAGCCATCTTCGATTCTTTTCGGGCGAGAAAATCTTCACCACTGGTGCTGAAGTCAATCGAGGAAAAAATGGCTGACTCATCCATCGAATCAAATTACTTATGTGCGATCATTTGTAAAACAACGTGAACTAAACAGAATGACGCCGTGTATCCGTGCCTTTTTTTTTATCATAGATAAACCAGTGGGAAAAATATATAAGAGGCTAATGTGTTTAGTGCGCCAAAACGCTGTATTGAGCAAAACACTATCCGCGATTCGACATGATGAAAAGTCTATGCCAGTAAGTATAGTTGTTTAACTACCTTCTACGGGCTGCGGAGAAATAATGTCGTGCGTACCGACTTGAGAGTTTAAGGACTGGTTTTGTTCTATATTTTCCTGCCGCTGCTGTCTTGTGCTATGTACTATGTCATTTCAGAATTTTAGGTAGAATCTATTTAGGAAAAGAAAAACAAAGAGAAATGATATGAAAGAAAGGAAATTCAACTTACGAAGATAGAGGACACATTTTGCGACCGTCAATTCATATGGCTAATTTGCAGAATAGTTTATTACATTAACTTGAAACTTAGCTGCTGACTATTAACATAAATTGATATTTACTATAATTCATCCAATCAGAAAAGTAGCAAAAATGTCCGAGGCTTCTCGATGTCCAGCCATGCTTCCTGGATTAAAGCAACGCATCCACGTGCCTGCATCTCTAAAAATTCAAATCGCAATAAGTACAGGATAATCGTAATGAGTTAATTTTGACTTTTGAAAACTCGGGTAGTCTCATAAAGCAATATATATATATATATATATATATATATTGGCTGTGCATATATATGGGAAAAATGTGCAAGTATTAAGACCAGCAGATTTTTGCACCACCCTGTATATAATTAACGATAAACGGCAATAAACAAATTTTAAGCTCAATTCAGATGGCTTACTAAGGCCTTCACACTATCTATTCAACAGCCTAATGATCGATATCAGTAAGAGATCTGATTAATTATCGCACATAGGTTTTTGCAAAGATAATAGTCCTGTCGCTCTCCGGCAAAACACTTCTAAGAATAGAGCAGTCAAACCTATATTAAACTCACATTAGTCCCAAATATAATGTAAATATATTGTCCAATGATATTGCGAGAGCATTGACAACTAACAGATGCTGTAAACATACCATCACTTAAAGATCTGATTTTCTTTGCGGCTTCCTTATACTCGGTGCTGCTTAGTAATGGAAGTACGTTGGCTGATTTTTTCAGCAACGCAAACAGCTGAATAACCAGTAGAGGCGCATCGTCCGTGCAACGTATCATTGCCATACATACAGAATGAAGGACGTTGGATCTCTCTAACTGGCGACTAAGCCGTGGCAGACGACTCAATGACCGGTGTAACATTTCTAGTGATAATATACTTTCCTTAATAGCATCACCATTAGGTAATGAATGATCGCGGCTAAATATAAGCTCCACGACATCGAGCCAAAACTCATCCAGGGACAGTTTCTGCATATGTAAATTTGTCCACACATTGTTTAAAGGGGTCCACTTTCGCAAAACTGCAATGACCTGTTCTTCGCTGCAGTTGACATTTGCTGTTTCTTCATCGTCGATGTTTTCAGATTCAGCCTTACTTCGGACTTCTTTGAGCATTTCTAATAAAGTAAACGCTGTGTGTTCAGCTATACACGTTGCGGTACCGAGTCCTGGCAAAGCTAAAGCTTGAGATAGTGATGTAGCAAACGTTCGAAGTCGCCATGAAGAAACATCCGAAATGCACTGAAGTAGCTGGATGTGCAAATGGATTAACTCGTTCGGAAGAAGCATTTCTTTCTCTCGAATCGAATGCGTAGCCAGACGTTGTGTAAGCGTAGATATTACATCTAGTACCGCACTGACTACGGGCGATCTCTGTGAAGCCATAGATGGAATGAGTAAGATTGTTGTTCCCTCTAGGTATGACCTAAACATGAACGTGGTTTAAGATAGACGCAGTAGCCTGGATCCAGCGGGTCTATTTATCTATCTGAACAAATACAGATTAATGCCCATCTTGCTCAGTGTGGAATAAACATAGCTGATGAAGCCTGCATCGTGATTCTTTTGTTGTTCCATTTTAAACAAATAGCTCGATTGGCCAGAACTTAATACGTTAGCCTTTATGCCAAGACTAACGAACATTAAACGAGTTTTTACCTGATAGTGAACAGAAGAAAAGTTGAAAATTAATTAAAAACGAATGGAGTCTGTTATTATTACCATTCACATCATGACGGTACTAAATATGTTTTAAGTGGACGCTGTCATAATAATCTTGAAATCAGTCTCATTAATAATACTTACTGAATCGGCGCACTGGAGTAATTGAGTTAACCAGAACGCAATTAGATTATACCTTCTGAAACGACCGTTTGCGATCCATTTTTTGAACATGCGTAGAATTATCACCTAAAAATGCAACGCCAAAGACATTTTATCTAATTAGACTGCATGAATCTAATAGTTTCCCTAATTAAATGCCGTGGGAATTGCCTGGATCAGAAAAACTCCTCCTAAATTTTTCTCTGAAGAAAAATCATCTCATTTTAGAATTTTTCTTCTATTTTTGTACCGTTTTGCACATACGGACAAACGACGCCAGTCAGTGCAAGCCTTCGTTTATATATAACCTTTATAAATTTGAGTGCCTCACTCCTGACCAGCTCTAATGGTTCTTAGCTCAACTCTTACCAGTTCGTCCTCGCTACAAAGACGAGACTGCGAGAACATGATAATGTTGTCGAAGAGACCCTGCGAGTACAGCAGCTCCATATCGCGAGAGTCTTGAACGAAATCAGTAAGAACAGCTTCGATCCAGATGCGACGCTCGCGGGAAGCCATGGACGAACTGATATAATGGCCAAAAAGTGAAGGCAATCGATGAATATTAAAGGCGGGACGAGCCAGAGAGTTACGTATTAACTGGTTATACAACGGGTGGTCTGAAAATAGAGTTTAATACGTTTAGTGACGACTTCTATACTCAAGACCCCCCGTTTATGCCGACGGCTATGATTAATAAGAGCAACCGAACTTTTCGGTTGCTCTTATTAATCAGAGACTACCGTCGAGTTTATTCCGCTTTCGCAAACACTCTAGTGAACGAAATCGAACCTCGGTTTTACGCGGCAAGAGAAGCGCTAGACTAATCGAAATTGAATAAATCCGAACTAAGCAATCGAACTAGTATTTTGCTTTTTTGTAATACTTACTGGGATCACTAATGACTACTTCACAGCACCGGATTAGGTAACCAACAGTTAACGAATTAAGTCGGCGTACACCTTCAGTACCCAGCGAATTACGCAGCAGATCCAGTATAGCCATCATATACAGGACAACAGGGTGTGAGCTAACTCGCTCCATCTTCTTGTAGATACGACTCAGAAACTGTAAATGAGAGATGTATGCGCATTAAGAAGAATGTAATAAGTTATAGTGCCAATCAGTTCTAACAAGACGACAAGGTGAAGAGTACAGACTATCTAATCACGTTCAACGATTTCTCCTAAAGGAATCTAGAGATTCTAGTGATTAGAATAAAAACGACTCTTTAAAAACACATACCGTATATCCTAACGCGCGAAGTTGATCACACTTCGCCGAGAGTGTAGCAATAGACAGTAGCTGGATCTTTTCTTCGATAAGACGAATCGTTTGAACTTCACTCAACTCGTCCAGTATATGCAAGATACTCGTTTGTACAAAACGCGGATCATAAATTTCCGCTCCTTGGTCCACCTGAACGATAACGGCCGGATCGAGAGCTAACGAAGCCTGCGGTATACATCCGACACTGGCTAATAGACGCTGTTGTGAGATCTGTGCCAAAACCTGATTAATTGTAGCGTTCTTGAGTACCGACACACCCGATGTACCTTTGTCGACCGAATAGAACGAGGGCGCAGCTTCACCCCAGATGAGAGGTTGGAATCGGGCAAGATTGGCTCTATTCTTTTCGTACAAGCTTAGTAAATGGTATAGGCGTTGATCACTAAGGGACAAACTAGCATCATATCCTGACAACAATATTGGAATATG
This sequence comes from Varroa jacobsoni, assembly GCF_002532875.2. Lineage (NCBI taxonomy): Eukaryota > Metazoa > Arthropoda > Arachnida > Mesostigmata > Varroidae > Varroa > Varroa jacobsoni. The sequence goes on from NW_019213414.1 coordinate 31,412, forward strand.
TGGCGTTTTACATACATTTGGCCCATCTACTTCTACCAGAGTTATAAGTAGCTGCACTAATTCTTGTTTGAGTAACGAGTCCTTGCCAGTTAACGTGGGCAAGAACTTCGAATGGCCGAAGACCATCTCAGTTGCTTGAAGCGCAGTTACCGCCGGAGAAGCGAATACGAACACTTTCGAGCAGAGGATGCGCAACACTCGCAGAGGTGTGCCAGCAGAAGTAAAACCCCGCTTTAAAAGGCTTTTAAGAACTTGTTCAAAGTTCTCTCTCAGCCAAACGCTTTTCCAGGCTGACTCTGACTGCTTTTCGAGGACAACACACGAGCGGGACATGTAAGTTTCTGAAAGGATTTCACAATACAGAGAAGACAAGTGAAAGCGTCGTATGTATACTGTCCCCTTCCTAATATAAGGATGCTTATCTCTTTTAAAATTGTAATGCAGGTAACGAGTCGTACTGTGCGTTAATAGCGTAAGATTAGCGTTATTTGTGCTATATTTAATGTTTCTCGAGCAATGCTGGATACATCTAAATATATGTCATTTCAACACCGGTTTGCTCTCGCGTTTTAGGACCAGGTGTTTTAATCATCAACATCCTTATAGCATGCTCACCAGTAGGTGTATCGAGGCGTGTAGTCAGCTTCGTTAGACATTTTAAGGCTGCAATAAGGGCATCCTCCGAGAAATCTCCAAACTCAAGAACAGCATTAATCACAACCAACAACAGAACGCTTACTTTATCGACGAATGGCAAAACTGTCTTCAGCAACTTTACGTAATCCTTGGAGAAGATGAAGACCTGGAACAAGTTAGTCTCGTATGAAAAACCAATATTCGTTTTAAAGTATATACATATGCGAACCTGGTAGGAAAATAGGTTTTGCATTGGCACTTACAGCGTGTTGCAGATGATCAAGGAGAGCCTGAACAAGAGCAACAACGGTTGCTTCGTTCTGCAGTTCGCCTTTTTGAAGATATTTCTTAAGACTGGCTAATAACGAACGATAGATAAAGCCTGAAGTCTCTTTTGACGGGTTTTCGTGGTCTTCATGGGCAATGATTCGCAGAAGCTCCAGCGAGTACACACAATCTGATCCTGTATGTGAGTTAAGTAAGTTAGACATCCTTAAATGTATATGCATTATCCGATAGGTTTGAAATACTATGAAGAGATTTGGAACTGTAATAAATACACAAGTGTCTGGATGATACTGGTGATATTATAGGATCATCATCATATAGGATGATATCAAAATATCCCATAAGAGTTTGTTAAGCGACCTAAAGTTTTATTTAGGTTCCTCTACTATTATAGTTATCAAAGGACTTTATCGATCAAAAATCTTATTGTAAATAGAAGGGCGTAGAAATCGAGCTAAGAACACCGAAAAGATTGTTTTCTTATTACCTGCTTATATAACTCGAGGCCGAACGTAAATATCAATTTAGTAGAAATATCACAAATATTAATTTAGCGACATATTTTCACTAACTATATCTGAATTTTAGTAGGTCTTTTTGCCCATTCCCGCTCACCTTTAAGATCACCAACACTCCTGAGTTTTTTTCCTATTGCACGAACGAAACATGGGTTCGCCATCAATATTGTCAGCGAAATGGGCTCCTCAACCTCGATGAGTCGATAGAGCGAGGTCATCTCGATGGCTGACGCATGCATAAGGTTTCGCTTGAAAAAAGCCTCTATTGGGGAGCGCATCTCAGCGTCCTGATGGGCTAATTCGACTAGTTGCTTCGTGCTCTCCGTCGATAACTTACATCCTTTATGAGGTAACAGGGAGATCACGGAATATAGCGATTGCTTCGCAGCCTTCCCAGTGTTGCAGATGAATTCGATTAATGACGCCACGTCTTCACCGGTAGACATGTCACCAAAAGCTTCAATAAACGGCACCACATCGAGGATACCGTTAAGTACTGCAGCTAGCGAGCGGTCTTTGAAGGATATCAAGTCAAAGCCAACATCTACTTTAGCTTGCAAGACACGCTTAATTACGACAAGGACCATTAGTGTCACTTCTAAATCGCTCCGCACGCAGAATCGCTTTTGAATTACGTCCGACGATATAAAATCAGCCAGCCGGCTTAGAGTGAGCGGGTCACAAGCTTCAGTCAGGTACCGTAAACAAGTTGCAACCGGGTTTATGAACAAAGTCTGATCATGATCTTGGCACCAACGAACAATGAAGATGAGTTGGTTCAGCAAGGACACATTGACAGCATCCTTATCCGAAAACTTGATCTTCACCAGCATTCGTTCCAGCGACTTAGGGTGTCCTCCTGTCATTGAAGCCACAAAAGCGCTCTCTAGTTGCATGGCCAATTCTGACGAGAACTTGTTCACATTCAGCGAACCCGTATTCACAAACGGCTTCTCGCCTTTCAAAAGGAAATTCATATAGTGCGTAAAGTGGGTATCAAGCCGATTCTTTCCATGCTTTTGTAGAAATGTAATGTATGCAGCATAATTTGCTTGTCTATGCAAGATCTCCCGCATAACCGCCGTAAACACAGGGTATTTATCATGATCTAGCGAGACAATGTTTGCGGAGATTGGGCTGAAGCATCGCGAAGGGTCTAGAATTCCTTGCTGCCCATCAAAAACCATCTCATGAATTTCGTTCTCAAGTACGCCTCCCTTAATGATACTGTCTCGTAGAGCATCACATAAAGCCATTGAATACGCGTGATTTAGATCCGGCTGATCTGAGGAAAGTACAGTGGATACCCATAATTCCAGTTCAGCGCCATACTTGGCAAATCTTGGGAATTTTTCGAGCACATTAATTGCGTGTGATAAAAGCTCGACTTGAAACGAGCTGGTAGTTGAGGCTTCAGCCAAAAGTCCAAATAGAAGACGCATTGGCTCCATATCCGTTTTGACAAGTTCATTTTCAAAATTTGGCTGGAAACTTAACACCATGCCGATGAGACGTAAATAGATTTTCAACTTCTTAACAGGTGACACCTTGCCTTTAATAAAGGCATCGACATCGGCCAATAAACCCCAACCGATGTTAGCCGAAATGTAGCCAAGGATTGGCGATGTAAGCAAATCCGTGGTCTCGAGCAACGACAGTGTGAAGTCAGCAACATCAGCTCCCGTGTACTCGGTAAGATCTGCAATCTGCTTTGCATCGAACTCGCATTTCAGAAGACTGCAAGATACAACACCAGAAATTCAGTAAAATTTCTCGTTAAAAATATTTATATTTTCCTATAATGCACTGCTGTAATACAAAATAAGGGAACTTTAGGCTTATATGAGATTTACTTATCTTTATCTATCCATCTAGAAAAATAAACAAGAATATTTCACTCAGAAAGCTTGCCGCAGTACGAACCTTACAAACATACATGGCTGCATGATGTGATCCTTAATGAACGGTATTAACACACGCCTCTTCTCTCGGCTTATAGAAGCCATAAACTCAATCAGCTTTTTGAGCATCGCATTAATGAACGTTAGCACGGCATAGATTGGCGTCAGCTTGTAGTCCGCAAAATTATTCGGAACAAATAAAAACAAGCAGAAATGGTTCACCAGATCGATATACTGGTCGGCAGATGTGGGCTCCAGTTTAGCAACGAGCTGGCTGAAGTCTAGCTGAGTAACTATCTGCAAACAAATACCACCACTTATGTCAGGTTAAGCTTGAATTAGTCACATTTACAAATTAGTGCGCTTCAATTATGTAACTCGGTTAAAGTGCGTCCGTTAAACCGTCAAATTCGTATACGGCATCGGTTTCTCAAATATTTTTTTTCTCCTATTCGAAAATCCCGCTGACCTACCTTAGAAAGCGCTCGGTAGAAGTTGCAGTATGTCCGAGAAAGTCTGGGTGCCCTGAAGTTGAAATAACGGTCAACCACAATATATTTAATCTGGTCGGGTAGTGCGGTCAGCAAGTCCGCCATGAAATCCGCTCCTTGAGGTTCGGAGAACACTTGAGGACAACTGCTGACGACTTGAGTCACAATGAAATTACAATTGCGTTCACCGAGACCTAGACGGGGGTCTCGAAACGAGATGCCCTATACAACATAAAAAAAGGAGAAAAATTTGGTCCAGGTGCAGATAGTTAAAATATGGTCCTACCTTTGATAGTTGTTAATTGTTCAATTAAAAAAAATAAGCCTATTTAATTTATGTTCTTGGCAAATCCTTTCTCAGCTAGCCACAAATAGCTTATGAATTTTCATCTAAACATCCAAATTTGTACCTGACGCACGTTCTACTGTGTTATTGACAAACCTGTTTGCTATTGAAAAAGATCGCAGACAGCACTTTGGCGGCGCATGCTCTGACGTTCTTTTGTTCAGCCGGAGTGGCTACAATCAGCTCGTTGCCCCGAATTAACTCAGCCGTATTTGCGTCCTTGGCTTTCTTTGTATACAGAAATCTACAATTCAAACAAAAGCGTCAGTTATACTATTATTAGATTTAGACACGAAGATCTGTACAGGAGGTATTCTAAAGTTCATCAGAAATACCGCAATATGTACGTTGCGAGATTACTAAATATAACTATCGCTTAACGATAACTGAACGAATATAGCTCCTGTCATTAAGTAACGAAAACTAACGTCATCGAAAGGATTTCGTAAAAGCTAAATAGCTGCATGGTAATTGTTTCCGCTTACATTCGACTCCATTCTTTGCCTCTCCATTCGAGTTGCCCCTTCCAAATCAACAAGGATAGGACGGGTGTGAGTGTGGTCTTATTGAGAATATTAATTTTGAGACTTTTGCTGAGTGAGCTGTTGTTGACAACTCGCTCTAGAATTGTTTCGAGAAATCCGATCACATCAGTAGGTCGATCATGAACGAGACCGGCGAACGCCCAAGGAAAAATAGACTGTTGTTCTAGGAGACGCCACAGTGTTGTTCGCTTCGAGATGACAAGCAGAGCGATCAGAAGATACTGAGCACAAGTGCGAATCTGCGGATGAATATGATACAAGTTAATTCGATCGTCTGCTATCTAAATACACGCACATTTGCTGGACATTAATCGTCTAGAATTTTGGCGGGTGAGAGTGCCATCGTAGAGGGCAAAAACCTTAGCAGCGAAGTTTGTTCTGCGCGATTCGATAGCTCTCAACATTTAAAGATACTGCCTTACTCATTTATGATATTGCCCTAATCAATTAAACAAATGGTAAATTACAATTTGTTTTTCGATAGGTCGCTACGGGACACTTGAATATAAGCACCGGATTTTGACTCGAGGCCGACTGCGTTAGATATAGTAAAGATGTCCGTAGCAGACGAACAGTTATCGCCTAACTGCACAATGTTTTTTTTTTTTATAACCAAGTGCAATGGAGTTGGCTACCATATATTTTTATCTCTGTTTGCATTATAAGTGAAGATCTTTGTAACGCAGCTATGATGCTATTCAATAATGTGCATTATTCGTATAGTCTTTATTGGCGCGGACAAATACCGAAATCGTTTCCCTTATTCGCACGCGAGTGAAGCACCCATTGAGGAACGAAAGATCGATCGACTGCACGAATACATCCGCCACCTCAGGTCCGGCAAGTACCATTGAGGTGAAGAGCTTGAGGACAGGCTTCATGACGACTGGATCGCCCTGAAAAAATAAAAGACGCTATAACTACTTTCTCCGTAGCCAACTTCTAGCTGTTTTTTTTTTATGACAGGCCTCCGTAAAGTCGTTTAGCATTGCCTTAATGGCCTGGCAGGGTAGGAAACTCAATACGAACAATCTGAAGGGATTTGACGAAAAGAAATAGCTATATTGGTCGGTTTTTCCGTTAATCGGATATTTGGTGGAGAACCAGAGTGTGCTTATGCCCCGATTCGAATTGAGGCTACCTCTGGCTCTATCCGGTTACACAGGAACCGTGTTACTACTGCATAATCGCTGGAACATTATAAGCACAAGGACTAAAATAAAGCCTTTACCCTAAAACATGTGAAAGCATAGTATATGAAGAATTTTGAGGTCAAATCTTAGATGGTAAAACGGTCGCACTACCAACTTCGCATCGCTTGCCAGTTTATTAGAAATTCTAATTAATATAATAATGACATGCATAAGAATTTGATATTAGCAGAGGTTATTATGTACTATGTGTGCCACAACTCGAGGAAAGCCACAAAACGGCTACCGCTAACGACGCTCAATCACCAACAGAAAACTGTAATCGAAAAATGATTTCGCGACTAAGAATCGTAAGATGCCGTGGATCACACTTACGATTGAACTGAGAGTAGAAATTGGCTCATGTAGTTAAACAAAGGTTTGAACAATTTCCTGTTTTTTTGGAACGATGAACAGTAAACACAAAGCATTATAAAACGCCAATCGTATGTATGAAAATAAACCCGGATTATAAAAATAAGCTTAAGTATTAAATTATGACGTAACGGAAGGGTAACATACATCGTGAGTCAGCAGACTTGCCAGTTGTGACCCCTGCTGCGATAAAACTCTCTGTGCCTGTATGATGACTTTTGAGCGAAGACTGGCTACTGTTGGGGTTTCGTCTTCCTGTTCCTGAAACCTCATGAAGATATAATCTAGAGCGAGAATGACTTGGAGCAGGGACTCCCGATCTTCACTATATATGTCAAGGTATGACACTAAGTGTTCCAGGTCGCAATCACACATCTGAAGATATTCACGTACAACATCGATGGAAACTTTTGTTTCCTGAAAGGTTTGCGCCCGCTCAGAGAACCACGCCAAGTCTAAAATGGAGAAAAGGACAAATTAAGCGTCTAACCTATTTAAACCAGAGTGCAGGACGTGTATTTGGCCAACATAAAATAGTTTTTTTTCATCACATCAAAAACATGTACAAGCTAAACATTCGGTACATCAACTCTTTCCATTATTAATCTTTTCCTTCTTAATTTACTATCAGCTCAGCTCTTCAGTTAACGTTACTACAGGCTGAGGAAATGGCTACCCGAAAAAATGGAGATCTCTTGTTTATTAAGCATTTATTATAGTCGGAATATTGTGCTGATTAAAATGGCGAAAGTAAACGGGCTTTATAGAGGCTTTATTTAGACCAACAGAAAAAAAACGATAAATCAACGCATTTAAAAATTACTAATATCTTTTATTCATATCGTGACATCCTCGACGTACCTTCTGCAATGGTGATGTCGCGCGCTTTAACCTTGTCAACAAAAGAACCTAGATCAAAAAAGCCAGCGCTTCTCCTCCGTTTGTTATGTTGTCGTGGCGAAATTTTGCTCCCAGAATCAACAACTCCTTTATCGTCTAAGCTCTTCTTTCTTTTCTGTCCTCCTGCACCTAGCACATGTTCCATGGCGTCTTTGAACGTCATCGTTTTTCTATTACGTGATCGGTATATCCTTTAAAACATTCCCGCTTTATGCGAAACACGATATCTGTACGTTTTATCAAACCGTAAACAAAAAGAAATTTAGACAAAAAAACCACACAGAGCCGACTCACAAACGAACTTATATGCTATTTCACTCAAATAGAACTCAACAGCAACTCTGAATCATTAGAATTTGAACAAATTCTATTTCTAATTATACACGTACAGAGTAGCACCTTTTTAATGAGCTAAGATGTTCGTCTATGGGGAGCGCTCGATGTTTTCGAAATCTATCTGCCACGGTCGGTTTATGTTTACAATGCACGTGTTCCATGCTGTATTTTGGCGGACCGTGCGTTATTTAGTCGGAGACGCGTGCAGGGTCGTCAGCACAAACAACAAAGACCTATAGGCACTCCGTTCAAACTACGGAGCAGAGTACTCAACCAGGGCCACTGAGGCAGACAGGTAAAGCTAGACACACGCACAAATACAGATACCCAGTCGGACACCAAAATCGCACAGAGTCCAAGCGACACACAGCTGATTTCTTCATGTGGCTAAAAGGTTTTCGCTGTTTTGAAATTCTACTAGGAACCTTTCAATAATAGACGGTAAATGATGAGTGCAGTGAAGGTGTAAGCTTTGAACTAGGTTGTTATATAATTTTTATTGTACGATGAGATGTCATTTAATTTTTCTGTAACCGCATCGCAAGGCTTTGCGGGTAGTCGACACGGGAAGTGGCGCTGCTGTCTGTAGGGAAATCCCCGAGCAAGAAACATTCAAACAGATGTCTACGATACATCCATCTGGAATTGCCATTAGTTTTAAGGTGGATGTTTGTTATTTTATCAATATTTTTCGTAGAGACTCCGTGAAAAGAAGCCACATCAAGCGAACAAAGACCTCGTGTGGGTACAGTGGCGGACATTTTGTGAGGTGCTCCTTTCTATGGACCGGTTACGAACAGGTGGCGTGCATCGAGTTTTGATATGATAATAAGCCGATTAAGTGGCGGATCTTTGTTAGTTCTCTTCTATGTGATCATATGGAGGAAATTTGACGATGTGACTGTTTGTCGAGCACAATAGTCATCGACAAAGCTACAAGTGTTTCGAGTGGCGCGAAAAGTACGGATTGGCAAACTCTGATGATGTGTACTGTCGATCAGTGTTTGAGCAAAAGCAACGTAGTGGTCTGAAGCCAAATACGAACGTAGATACGTTTATGCTCAGAGCCGGCTGTCTGACGTAAAATTAGAGGCATTTAGATCAAGGACGATTGGCGTTTTGGCATTTCGTTCAGCCGTTCTGACCATACGTTCAGCATCGTAATGGGTAATGATAGTGGATCGGGTGACAACATCAACACTGGAGCTTTACTTTTGTTTACGTATTTCACGAACTGTACATACCGAACGAATCCGTAATTCAGTAATATAGTATTATAAATGTCACCGTGCTTCCTTTGTATGGAAAACCATTCCAGGGTTGTTAGTTTTAAAAAAAAAAGTAATGATTGAGTAAGCAGTAAAGGTGGCCTCAATAAAATTGAAAAAATTTAGCAAGGCTTCAAATGCAGATGCTTAAAAGATCACCATTGGTCATGGTATATTGAATACGTCGAGTGTCATCAAACAGTCTCATGCAGGATATATTCTTTGTCTCCAATAGAAATGTCAATGTTGTGTAAGGTATAATAATATCATTTTCACTCGTGATATGACAGTCTACGTAAGTTCATATTTTTTTTTCATGTATGTAGATTTTGCACTGAACAAAGCCTGAGTTCTCCACAAAAGGATTCGGCTTAACTTGGTTCATAGTTGTTGTGGCGCATATTTTTGGTTGTTTTCGTTCTACCCTACTATTATAGAATACACCCTGCTGCTCTGGAGACGTCATTCGTCGCCCATGACGTCTTGCATCTTGCGTCTCATCTTACAAAGTGATGGCCGGCAATTACCTTACAATCTTCGGTTTACGCCGTTTTGATAAAGTACAGTGTGAGCGTTGATGACTCAGTAAAGTTTGCTAGTCCAAATACACTGGTAGACAATAGGCAGTAGCGCTTCAAGCAGTGTTGGACCGAACTGTGTGCGTAGACTACTTTTTGGGATGTAGTCCAAACTTCTTTGTCACATTAGTGTAATACGGAAATACCTACTGCAATTCGACAATATGATGTTCGTGAATGGACAGAGGTCTTGATTAGGGAGTCGACTAACGAAATTAAATAGTGATTAGAATATTTTTATGTTATTCATTTTCAAAAATGAAGATGGTAATGGAACGATTATGAGTTTCGGTCACCTTTGGATATCATTGATTTTTGGCAGTACAACGTAGAAATGGTCAAATGTAAAACAGGATAAAATAGAACTCCGGCCTTTTATGATTGCAATTTCTTTTTATCTAATAAAGTACTACTAAATACCCACAACACCCATCGTGGGTAGCCGAATATAATCAGTGCTGAATTCGCCGCTGCTGGGAGCTTGTGCTTGACAAGTGCTGAGATCAGCGCTTCAACTTCACAAGACACCGCCATCTTGTACCATATATAAATACCATTGAGTTGAAGCTAATATAAGCTGTTTACGCAAGATATAGCATTACCTTTTATACAAATGATAATTATACAGGGTAAGACAGATCGACATAGAGATATGTATGGGGTACGAATATATTTGTAAAGCGCACCTGTTTTGGTGAAAAAAGAGTCTATTTTGCTTTTTATTATTTGCTGTCTTTGCTATTTTTAATACCTACTTTCAAGTAAGTAAAATATTGTTTTACATTCAATATCATTTGCTTGTACTGTTATTGAACTTCGCAGATCATCAAACAAATGCATGAGGTCATCATTTAATAAAATAGACGATACCTAATATTTCAAATTTTTATTTGTTAAAGTAAAATGAGACACGAGCTTGCAAAATTTATTTGCATTTTTCAAAAATAGACTCATATTTGTTACGGATGTAACTATTCGATAGTAACACTGAAATGTTGGTATTCCGAGAAGCCGTCTGGATTAATTGAACGTGTAGATTTTAAACATTTCATGCCCTATCGCTTAGCTAGTCAAGTTATTTTTCTCTAGGTCCGTCTTTTAGTATAATAGTATTAAGTGTTTTGACTGTGCTTCTACATATACTTTACAGCAATGGCGAAAGTTCCGCACGGAATTCCACGCAGCTCCCGAACGCCTCATCTAGACGCCAGCGGGTTATCGATGCCTCCCTCACCAACTTCGCACTACACGACCGAAAGGCGAAGAAGATACGTGCACGAGCTACCATATAATGCCCATTCGAAGTTATGCAAGCTTCTCGATGTTGACAGAAAATGGGACCATTTGGGTAGGTCCGTTTTAAACTTTTGCCTACTGTGACAGTATAAAGCTCTTAGGTTGAATAATGGCAGCTAGGATGTGTCGATAGCACAAGATAACATCTTCGCTCCGCGGCATAGACTTGCGCATTTTGGATTTAGGTTTTATATAAATTGCTGTGTCGCACTTCCAGCTGGTCTGATGGACATAGAAACAGTCGACATTAAGCTATTCGCAAACGCAGTCCTGCGCGGAGGCAGTCCTTCCGAAGAAGTTCTCAAAAAGTTCGGTGAACGAAATGGCCGTATCAGCCAGTTATTCAAGTATTTACACGCCATGGAGTACTATAAGGGCATGCACATCCTCAAAGATTATGGTGAGTTGAATATCAAATCTTCTTTATCTTTTGTTCACATTGTGATCCTATATGTGATGCCAAGTTATTTATAGCACAGAACCACCCCTTCATAATAGATGTCTCAATATAAATTATATGGAAGATGAGCATACGGTACAATGGTTAGGTTTTACCTAGGCGTTTACGTTATTCGACGCTATACTCGTTGTGCCTCAAAAAACATCAATGCACAAAGGCGTTCGCATATAAATTTGCATGTATTACTAGTGCGGGATGTAGTGCCGCCAGGGTTGATAAATGACGCAGTTAATTTTGGATCGTTTCAAAAACTGGAAAACGTTCTCTCACAGATAGATAGTTTTCTGACAGCTCGAAGTAAAATCTTCCGCAATGGTTGAACAATGAATGCTATCGAAGTTACAGACACCCAATGCTCCAATGAAATTTTGTTTGGAGACTTGCACGCTCATAAGGATTGGATATTACGTTCGCTTAATAACAACAATAATGTCATGGTCTTCAAAAAATAACAATCGCAGAGACAATAATCAATTTACTGTAACTTACATGCATATGCTTGTAATGACCTTTTCTCGCTTAGAATATAACGGTCTTCGTACTGTATTCCTTTTGTTAACAATTACACATAAGGAGTTCGTTTCGTACGTACTATGTCAGAATACTTTAGTTTAAAAGTTATTGAAGTCTGGCCGCGTTTCTATCCGTTGTCCATACGACTACTTCGTATTTTTTTAAATGTAAGAACATTAAGCCCAGTAGTCGGAATAATGTGATGTCGACGTTCTATTGGCTAAATCAATCGCTTTTACGTTACGTACAGCGTACGAGCATTGAGCTCGTAAACTTGTACAAAATAAAATAAAAGTCATTTTTTTGTTTTGTTTTTCTTTGAAGCAGTATAACCCTCGCAAAATGAATGCCAGTATGTAATTAACGGGATCCCTCTAACTCATGTTGGTGATTCTTGATGTATAGTTGATCCAAGACACTGGCGTCTACTGGGTGCAGGCAACAGCAATGGAGATGCATCTTCTACGCTTCTATCAGGACATTTCGAACCGCCATCAGCTCCTCCATATGTAAGTAGTGATATGATCTGCGAAAGATGAAATCAATAGTGGAAGCAATAACATGAAGGTTGTAATCGAAAGAAAAACAAAAACATTGTAGGGTTTATGTACAGTCCCGTATATGTCGACCCCCAAGCTCAGAGTGCTTACTGCTCAGATACGACCGTGGTTTTATATATTAATTTGCCTGGACTCACACTAGAAACATTTATGCAATTAATTTTTATTAGCTTTATAATTTAAAGTTAGTTGAACTGACGTAAATGATATTAGGTAATTTATGTTTACATTTAGAATAAATTAATTCAGCGTTTCGAGAATCATATGCTCAGACAGTTAAGTTCCTTCCTGTCCAATTGAGAATCTATTTTTTTCGTTTATAAAAACAGAATTTTAAGCCAATAATATATATGGTAAAAGTCGCACGTAAGAGAAAATCGCTTTTCTATTCAAATACACGAAAATCTACTCTCAGTTATATGTGACGATATGCTGTGCGTCCAGGGTGCCGAGCTCATTAAATAATAGTTGGACGCATGTGTCGACTAATGGTGGTCTGGGACTTAGTGTTCAGTCACTTAGTCTGTTAGGCTAGGTGAAGTATACTCGTCGCATACTTACTCACAGATAAACTATCAAGCAGGCAGTTTGAGGCCTGTTTCGTTAATCGCATGAACGTCCACTTCGTGTGAAATGTAGGCGACAGTACAAATTATAACCTCCAGAAACATGCCATTTCAGCTTGGTATGTTTAGTTATTACACGTCTTGTTTATTTTACAGGAGTCGGAACAAATGTTGATGAAGCCAAAGCTACAAGTCGATAGTCGCAACGTGTATAGTCCTTGTAAAGAAGGTTACCTCAAGGGCCACGACAGTAAGCTGCCATCCTCAACAGCAAACAGAACAAAGGAAATCGCGAAGCTGCATGGCGCAAAAATCGCGAAGGCAGCCGCGGCTTGTGCCGCAAAGCCAGGAAGGGTGCTGAGCTGTTTAATAACAGTTACAATTCAATCCTCCATCATATGTAATCTTGAATGTAGCTTAGGTGAAAGTAACTTCTGATTGATTATGGGTTGTGTATACAAACGTTTGCATGCATTTTTAGGCGGAGCTCGATCGGTTTCATCAAGAACTCCTGTCATCGGGCATCAAGGTTCTTTCACTTAAGCCCCAGGTGACGCAGAAAGATTCATCACCAGTAAAGCTACACGATGTCAACATGAATGCTGAGATCAACTTCAAGGGTTTGTATTATGCTGAAGTACTAATACGCAACAAATGCCAAATACCATCTATCGTACCTAACAAGCGTAAAAAGTCGCACTGAGACTGCATAATCGGTTTCGTATAGAACATTTGTTTATAATCCCCTCTCATACTTTTCAATATTAATCGTGTATGATGCTGAACTCGTTTCTATTTTAGATATCGATCTAGAGCCGATTAGGCATATTGCTTATGCCGAGCTAGCAAAAGCTACTCAAAACTTCGCTAAAAATAATATGCTCGGCAAAGGTGGCTTTGGAACCGTTTATCGAGGTCTTTGGAAGGACACCACTGTCGCTGTAAAAAAGCTCCATCTGAGTACACAACCCGGAAACAGGGAACACGTACGACAGGTAAACTGACTGCTGAATCAAATATTGAATTGAATAGCTCCCATATTAGCTCCTCTGCTTTTTTTAGATTTGTTAGGAGAACTTGTCATCATAAATTACAACAACCGCGTTTTTACTTTAATAGTCGTCAATTATTCATTTTCGTGATTCGGCTCGATCTAGTGGTTGAGCAATGGTCTATTGTACATTATGAAAACGTTCTGTCTGATTTTTATTTGCGACTTTCTTTTTCTATTTAATCTCTCTTGCAAAAATTAAATTAAAACAATTATATTATGATACGCTAAGGATGATTTTTTAAACATCTCTGTATGAAGTAGATTTATTACTTCTACTCCCTCTGTCCATAATTCCATCGTGCATGCAGAGTAGTAGTGTCTATATAGTCATATAAGTTTAAGTTGGGTGCCGTAGGACACTGGCGGATAGTATATGTCGCTGTTTAAAACAGCAGATAGTTCACTATGAAAAACCACCTTAGCCTAGAAATTATCTTAAACTACTACTTATTGCAATTTCTTATTTATATTGTATGTGCTTGTTTTAGTAAATTTTATGTCATTAGAAAAAATATGATATATATAGGTATACGTATATAGGGCAGAAATGTCAGCGTCCCGTATCAGCGATCGCAGTTTTTTCAGTTAGAAGTGCAGCTGTCCAAGCAACAGTGTCGACATATGTTTTTGTTGTATGACAGTTGTCGACACACGTTGTTGGCTGCAATGACCGATGCTTGTTTTAACAGTTTTACAAATAGCCTACTAAGTACAAAGAAGATTTCGCCTGAAACTATGCTTTTGCTCCTATTGTATTCTAGAGGCAGTTGCATGCTCTCGGATGTCTAGACTAGTATTCTTTTTCACTGCAGAAAATGATATAGATACCTAATAGAAGAAAGTACAAAAAGAGCACAGGACTAATGTTACATGTATTCATTGCAACTATTACTTTCACTAACGTGATATTCCATTCACTCACGGCATATCTTTAAGTAGTCTCATGCAATCACTTTACTTTTTCTACTTGCTTTGAGACTGCACATGCTTTGTTTCCTAATATGGAAGTTGAAATTTTACCCAACCATAAGAGTGCCCAGTATAGAATCGGCTTTCATTTTCTTCTTAAGTAAATGAGCAAAGTGTTATTATGCGTATCCGTTTCCCAATTCTGTTTCTAAGTTGAAAGAATGATAAATCGCCTGTATTTGTGACCCTACTTATGGACAAAGGCTTGCTATCTAAACTCCGCGAAATGAGCCTTAGCGTGGCATTAATGCTTATTTCAGGTTTCCTATGAATTTTAAATAGCTCTTGTTTCGTTGCTTCGTTTCTACGGAGCTTTCACCGAAGATGGAAAAACTTACTTGACAAGTGCTAATGCAGTAAGAAGTGCAATATAGATAGTCTTTTTTTGTTACGGTAATGAAAGGTGTTCCTGCAGCGACGCTGCGATCCTCACTAGCAACTAGCTTGAAGTTTGAACTATCTTAGAGAAGGTGTTCATAGCTTAGGTGCACCCATCTGCTTACTTCAGGTTCCTTCACCATCACGTCATCCAGAAGCACAACCGAAAAGCGAGGCGCACCTTCTTATTCGATCGGTATGTGGGATACCGGTTGCGGCATTTTTTACAGAACCAAACCTGTCTTTACGGCATCAATACCTTAGACACGCTATTGGGTGAGACTGATTCATTACGACACATGATAGCGTCCCATTTCACCCTAACGGTTGAAGCTGACTCCTATAAAGCAACTAACGCAATCGCAACGCCCTTAAGCTTCACTTTCCGTCAGGATCGGATTTGTATTAAATGGTGTTACAGACTGAGAAAAGTGGGAGGCGCCGGCAAGTTTATACGGTTTACATCGCCTGGAACGAGCTCTTCGTCCCCTATGTACAAGGAAATCATTCTTGCAACGTGTGGGTCTGTTTTTCGCTTGAAGCAGCGTTTACCACGTTTTAACCAGTGCAGCCAGAATCTAATGAAACGTTGCATTTCACTGTATTTACTTTATTCGGTTGGTAATCGTTTGTCATTACCTCTACATGCGATTGCTAGTTAAAAATCAAACAGATGACAAACTATTTTCTTAACAAGACCGATGAGTTGGATTACAAGAACCCAAAATACGCATACCAAGTTTTGCGCGGCAACAGTCATAACCTAATTATTTTTTTCAAAAAGAAGGTTTGAGTAATATAATTTACGTAGTACCGGACACAGCAGGGTAAAATCTATTTCAAGTGGATCGAGTGTCGGCCTCAGCCTGACGGTTACATTATCATAATTTTGAGCTTTCTTTAGTTCTAATAGCTTCCTTTATGAGCTAATGAAGTTATCGTTTTTTCTGCAAATCAACAAACACATATTGTGCATAGTTTTTAGTACAGCCTAATAAAGGTGTGCTAAACAATGTGCATGAGAAAAAGGTGCATCGTTTAACTTTACATTAATGAGTAAATTTATGTACATGCGATTCATGAACTCAATTTAAGGTTTACTTGTATGGTCTTATTCACAAATCTTTAAAAGGATCCTATAATATTGATAGAAAAGAAGGTAAGACAACTACTTTAGCTGAATACTTTTTCTTGACTTTTCGCTCTCTCTGTCTTTTGTACCTAGGCCAGGGAACAAATCATTATCTGTACATTTTACATAGAGAAAAAGGCAGCATTTGTCGAGCTATTTGGCACTACTAAGGAATTAGGTGAATTATATTTCTTATCCGGGTGAGATACGAATGATTACTTACTCTGGCTATATGTAATGGCTTGAATGACCCTTTCCGAATTCCGATTAAAGTTTTAAGTACTCATTCAATAATAATTTTTTGCGCTCACATTAACATATTAACTATGTTCCGAATTGTAGATGTTGACTGAGCTACGCGTACTTGAAAAGTGTCGCTTCCCACATATTCTCGCTCTGTACGGCGTTTCCGTTGACAATCTAAGTGAGTCGTGCATTGTATACGAGTTCATGTCTGGTGGAAGCCTCGATGATCGCCTCAAGAGAAAGGTTAGTATTAGCTACGTCATTCTTCCCTTTATTATGACTGTGACACCTGATGAAGCTACTCCAAAATGGCAAGGTTACATATGAATGTTATGTGAGTTAATACGATTTAAAAGATAATTTTGCATAACTCTGTTAATTCTCAATTAGCATTAAAAATTACTTTTTTGTCCATCTACCTTAAACGATCTCAGACATGTGCTTTTTCTGTTTCTGCAACAATCCAGCAAAATTTTGCATCAGTAAAACCATTAACCTGGCATCAGCGTGCTTCAATTGCCATTGGGACTGCACGCGGCCTAAATTACCTTCATACGGCCGATATGCCTCTTGTTCATGGAGACATAAAGCCTGCCAATATTTTGCTCGATGAAAACTTGCAACCGAAACTAGGTAAGACAACTTTAACTATGAATGTGACCATAAATCATATGACTGCATTGTGTTGCAGTTTTTTTAAAGGCATTTTAAGGAATTAAAGGAAGGAGCTGTAAATATCGTTAAACATTAGTCACTATAAAAGTGCGATATTGCATTATATGTGGCACAGCCCATCATTTGGGCTGCACCAATTTAGCTAGTATTTTTGACATCACTGATTTTTAATTATCGTTGTAAATCATGTTGCTGTTAATACGTGCGGGACTTACCGAAAAAACCTCTTTTAGGCGACTTTGGTTTAACCCGTGAAGGTCCGGATGGGGGATGCACTCATCGAGACGTGTCACGCTTACAGGGTACAAGATATTATTTACCGCTTGAATACCTCCAGTCCCGGCATTTGTCGACGAAGGTTGATGTATACAGTTTTGGTTTGGTAAGCAAATTGCACGAGTATTAAAAATGACGGTCACAAAGTAATTATATATTGATTGATATTTTTGTTCAATTGGGAAACATCTATAAGTCGAATTACTCTTTTCTAAACAGGTGCTCCTCGAATTAGCAACAAACCTTCGAGTTTGTGATGAAACAAGACGGCATCGGTTTCTATCAAGTCACATCGATGCGCTAAAGGCATTTGGAAGACAGCTTGAAGCCAAGGATCCTACTGGTGGAGACGAACCAGGATCGAATGACATTGTGGAGCTGTTCCTTAATCTTGGTCGCCGATGTGCCTCTGAAAACAAGAAACAAAGACCTGAAATGCGTGAGGTGCTCGATGAACTGAAGGATGCACTTACTTTTTGCAAACGTGCGTCTGTCTTCTTCTACTGTTCCTTTTTACTACACCACAAATATGACATTGTTTGCTTCAGCAAATTTGCGCTAAGGCCGTTAATATAACTCCTGTTTTTGTACCGTGAGAACGTAGCGAACATTTTATGTATTTTCGAAAAAGTCGCATATATTGAAGTAATGAACTGTAAATGCGTGATCGTCATAATCCATTGAAATTTTTGTAATGGTCCATTTTAATATGACCTCTACCTAAGACCGTATGCGTAGCATTAGCGCCCTCTAATCTCTAACATGTCATTACCTTTCTTCTAACTTGAACATCCTTAGCGTCACCACTAATGGGTACTGGCTATTCTCGAGAGTCTACAGCTACTATGCACCATGCAGGAACTGCAGGTTGGGCTCAGGGCATGTGCAACGGAGGTCAAATTGTTCCTCAGAATTTGCGTGAATGTGGGGAAATTCGTCGGTTGTCACCATCAGACAATTTGCAGGTAGGCCCGTTATCATCGTTACCACCTGCCGGAACAACGCCGCCAACAGGCACAGGCAATAATACTGCCATTCAACAACTCCACCATACCCCACAAGGCCACGTGCAAAGAACTTCAAATCACCAGCCATCTCAACAACAGCAGTATCCAACTCATCTTCAGGTGCAACACATACATATGCAAAAACTTCAGAACGCACAATATCAACAGCTGTATCAGAATTATCATCATCTTCAGCAACAATCACAACAACAGCATCTAGTGCGGGTTAGCTCTATAAACAGCTCAGCCATGCCTGCTAAAGCAGGTGCTGTTCAGCCCACATCTCGTCAAATCGTAGGGGTCAATCACCCAGTCTCCAATACCACTACAGACGAATTAAATCAAATCGGCCCAAGTGCAATAATCAGCACACCCAGTAATAACAATACAGTGACCGCAACAAGTGCAAATCAAGGCACGGAAACAGTTGGTACAAGGCAATCACAGGCACCACCTAACGTAGCCCCTAGCTTGCCCTGTAACCCTGGTACTACTGGTCACGGCAATAGTCCAAATGTACCAATTTATGAAGTGGACTCGAACTGTTTACCGCTCGTGCCTGCACTTAACCCTGATGATCATCCGGTTGTGGTTCCGCAATCGACCATACAGGTTTTGTCTGAGGAAGAATTAACGACGAAGTCGACGAATACAACAAATAATTCAATTTCGACCTCAAGCTCGTCAGCGGACAATTCACCCAACTAGAACGCAAATGTCTATGGGCTTTTAGTATAAAGTGAATTAGATATGAACGAGGCTCCGGCACACAGTTACGGATAAATCATGTTTATAATGGGCGATTGCAGATGTATATAGTAGGCGACAGGTCTGTTTGAACTAGAAATGTATTTTTATGTAATTTTATGCTTTTCTAATCGTGGTACAAGAGAAACAATTAGCAGGTTAGTATTTACAGTTTATTTTGTTTAAAATGACAATAATGACGTAGGAAAATAAACGCATAGAAAAAATTTTGAAATTGCATGTTTGGCAGAACTAATCACACCACGCTGCCTCAATTATCACATGATAATTGTGCGTATGTGTCTATGTGCACAATATATATATATATATATATATATATAGATAGATACAGCAGACTGGCCGAATGGTAAGGTTA